>NC_052353.1:34856159-34860614 GCF_009727055.1 Benincasa hispida
ATCATATATCTACTATAGTATTTTTCCTTTACTTGATATAAATATATTTATATCTAATTTCCTCCAAAATAATGTATCTCATACATTTAGTCAATTGTACAATTACTAAGTCCAATTATATCATATATAATTGAACTTTCTCTTTGTCAATTTGAACATTTCAAATTAACCCAACAACTGGTTCTCGACTTTATCCAAGCTACCCGGGTGACCTAATGGACCTGTGGCTCGAAAGCTCCAATGGTACGTGAATAACTGACTAAACTCTTTAGCCACGAGATTCACCATCCGTTACTGTCATTGTCCATTAAAGACCAACAGCTGAACTCTTCTTACCACAGATATATTTCTGTGTCCATTGGATATAACCAATCATGAGTACGATGACCCTTCACAGATGCTCGTAAGTACAGTTGGGCCAATTTACTGTTTTGCCCCTGTAGTTACATCTCATTCCTTAAGTACCACTGATTCCTCTAATGAACAATACAACATAGTCCACTATGTGTGAACACTCTTGGACCAAGAGAAGGTATGTGGCCACCATATCGTTCAAGCCTCAGAATCAGCCCTTAAGGTAGCCATCTATCTTACTTATCTCTGCCTCGGGAATGAGTGAATTCCATCTTGTGTAGTTGAGTTCCCAGCTCCCAAATCAGACGAATCCCCAAAATGGGAGGTTTGAATCACCGACCTAGCCACTCGCACCCATACAAATCAAAGAACACCCTCAATGGCAGGAGTTCCCAACTCACTCAGGATTGAGGTATGTTACCTATAGTCATCTAGTGAAGTGAAGTCTCTGTCATGAACAGTGTTATATAACTGAGACATTAACACTTCGTGGTCAGGTCTTATACAAATCTTGTATAGGACGACCCCATTCACATGTCCCAACATGAATGATCAGGATCTGATCATCCTTGTGCAAGTCACAACACTTATTGACCATTCCCAAAGCGGGCTGCGTCCGTAACATTACCAGGATAGGGTTCCCTCCTTTATCCGTATACTACAAACCATTTTGGTTATCACTCATGCAATGATCCACTTGTATGTCACCAATATACATGCTTGAGCCACATACAGATAACCAGGGATTTTATGTTTTATTGGTTGTGTGGTAAAGCAAATAAACAAATTAACCGAGAAACAACAAGATGTGAAGTAAATATCATATATTAACAATCATAGGTGTTCGTATATACTGTTTACAATTACAGAACACGAGACTTTAGGTATCAACCCTAAAAATCTCTCACTTGTTCTAAAGCGAAGTGGGTGTACAAAACTTAGTACAAAACAATAAACTAGGGCATTTAAAAGCTTAGTTCAACCAATACTTCCCATTTGCCGCCTAGTTAGCGCCGCGGGCGAATCCCATAGACCTATGCTGTAGGTGGACTCTTATAACACATATAGCCATGTAGAGCCTTCGTAAACGACGTCAGAAATTGGTGCTCGATGCGATTATGTGTGACAATTCATGTCCCTCGATGCACTATTCGCGAATCAGATGATACTTATCGCTCTATATGTGTTTACGCCGCCGTGCACTCCTTGGCTTTGGAGGTTTGCCATTCCCCTATTATTTCAAAATGAGGGTAATGGGCCTGACATATTTGGAACAACTTTCAGGTCGTCAAGAACTTCTAACAGATGACCTCTCTTTAGAGCTTCGCAGCCGCTAGTACTCCACTCATAGTGGAGTGGCGATGCATCCTGCTTAGTTCTTTGTACACTACAACTCTTCCATTAAGAGTAAAGACTGACCCTGTATGTGGATTGCGAGAGTCCACATCAGTCTGGAAGTCAGAATCTGTGTATTCTGTAAGGATCAAATCCCTCGAACCATACACGAGTATGTAGTCTCTCATTCTCAGAAGATACGTGAAGATGTTCTTCACTACATTTCCAGTGACCCTAACTGGGTTAGATATACCTTACTGACTATGCCCACAGCGTAGCAGATGTCTGACGAGTACAGAGCATCGGCGTACATCAATACTGCCAACGGTAGACGCATATGGGACCCGTCTCATCTTCTTAACCTCTTGAGGCATTCTAGGACACATTTCCTTAGACAAGATAATTCCAGGTGAATGCAGGTTAGGCCCTTCTTGGAGTCCTGCATCGAGTACATTGAGCAACATTCTTGTCAATGTACGATGCCTGAGACAATGCTAGCACTTTGTTCTTTACGATCTCGAAAGATTCTGGATTCTAGAACAAATTGAGCCTCTCCCAATCTTTCATTTGGAATTGGGTCGCTAACCAGCTCTAACTACAATCAGTAAACCTACATCATTCCCAATGAGTAGAATATCGTCTACATAAAACACTAAGAAGACTACTGAAGTGTTAATGATCTTCTTGTAGACACAAGGTTCATCAACGTTTTTGGTCAAGGCATACGACTTGATCTCAACATCAAATCGTATGTTCCAAGATCGAGACGCCTGTTTCAGTCCATAAATGGACCGATTCAGTTGTAAACTTTTGCTCTTTGACCTTGGGCTATGAATCCTTCAGGCTGCACCATATAAATGGTCTCCTCAAGATTGCCATTCAGAAAGCGTCTTGATCTCTCTCTTTCCATCAGCACCCTGTTTGTGCTTGTAGATCCATTTACAACCTATAAGGCGAACCCCATCAGGCTGATCTACAAGATCCCATACTGAGTTGAAGTACATTGACTCCATCTCGAGATCCATGGCCTTGACCCATTCATCCCGCTCAACATCCTCCATTGCCTTCTTATAAGACAACAGATCCTCAACATCGCCATCTGCTACCATAGCAAGGATTTTTGTGAAACCAGATAGCGAACGGGTGGGTTCGCAACCCTCCTACTACGTCGAGGTTCCCTCAACTCTTGAGGTGGAACCGACCTACTGGATAAACTCCTATCAATAACTCTTGTTAATGTAGCAGGCTCTTCAACAACTCTTGTTGAAGTTTCAGTAGTTTCATTGGAAAGCTCACGTAACACGACTCTGCTTTGTGGACTGTGCTCCCTTATATGATCCTTCTACAGGAAAGTAGCGTTACGTAACACGACTCTGCTTCGTGGACTGTGCTTCCTTATATGATCCTTCTACAGGAAAGTAGCGTTTATTGAAACAAACACCCTATTTTCCATCGGATCATAAAAATAACCCCCTCGTGTACCTTTAGGGTAGCTTACAAAGAGGCACAACCTCGACCGTGGTTCCAACTTCTTGGGATTAGCCTCAAGCACATGTGTAGGGCAACCTCAAATGCGGAAATGACGTACCATTCCACAACTCTAGAGGTGTTCTTGCAACACTCTTGGAGGGAACACAGTTGAGTATGTACAATGCATTCTCCATTGCAAAATCCCAAAACGAGTCTGGCAAGGAAGTGTAACTCATCATCGAATGAACCATGTCTAGCAAGGTCCTATTTCTCCTCTCCGCTACACCATTCTGCTGAGGTGTACCCGACGTTGAGAGTTGGTAAACGATTCCATGTTCTATCAAATAGTCCTGGAATGCGGAGTCCAAAAACTCTCCACCTCGATCTGATCGAAGTGTTTTAATTTGTCTATCCAATGCGTTTTCAACTTCAGCCTTAAACTCTTTGGATAACCGTCTGAACAGCTTATGCATGAGGCTCTTAAATATATATTCAACTCCAAAATACATGAAGGCACCTTTGTTCGTGAACATGTGCTAAACATGATGGTCCACTTCAATGTGGCGGAGTTGAATAAGTCTACCATCGATGAGGGCAGCCAGGTTAGCATAATCCTGCAGTAACAGTCGACATCATAAGCTGTTCAAGCATGAGCCTATGGTCTCAGCCTGTGATAAGTAGATAGACTCCATGATCTCACAGGCTGAGACCATAGGCTCATGCTTCTTGGCCAAGACGTCAGAAAGACATGCCAAGATATAGGCTCGGGCCTTCTCATTCGCCCTTGTCCATTGCTCGTATGCCTCCCGAACATTTCAATCAGCATTTGGAGCTGGAATAGGAGGACAAGCCTCCGTGAGAGCAAACATGAGATCCTCGATGATTAGGATCGTCGTGATCATATGTTTCCATGTTGAAAAATTGTTGCCAGTTAATTTTTCGGAGTTTAACAACGATAAGGTGGTTGTAGCCATTTGAAAAAGTTGCTGAAAATACGAATAAATCTTGATTAGTTTTTGCTAAACCACTTTTAAACCAATTAGTTTTGCAAAACAGTTTCAAAAACATAGTTTCAAGTACCCAAGTTATTAGACGTTCTATTTTTTTGCAATGATGCCCCCAGTGAGTCCAGACACGCCACCTGGTGGTGTGATCAGTTGCCCCTTCAACTGGGATGAGACATTCTAAATCGCATTCAGGAGCAGAACTAACTCTTGAAACTGAAGCCTAAACTAGTCCAATTCCGTGTAAGTGTAACCCTATCCTCGTTTTTTGTGCCAGAGTCCCGCCTATCAT
>NC_052353.1:34860842-34862508 GCF_009727055.1 Benincasa hispida
AAATAAAGAAACGTGCAAAACAACCATCCTTTAGAGGGACACTCCTAGGGTGCCTCGAGGCGATGCGCAGTAACATTATTCAACCTAACGAGGGAGACCTAGGGATATGCTGTCGCACTTTCCGCTTCCACTTACTATGAACATTCTTTCCATCCACCTTGATATTGACCTACCCAAACACCATCCGTTGGGGGGACAACCCAAAGGTGCCGCGAGGCCAAGGATAGATCTTACGGTGTGGACTTTAGGAGAAAAGTGAAAGGTTTAAGTGAAGCATCTTATGCCCCAAGTACCTCCCACTGAATGTTCTACTTAGGAATTCATTAACCTAGACAATCCGACTACTGATTTTAGTCTAAGTGGTCTTTTTAAAGCCTTCTCATAAACGTTTGTTTAGAAATATAAACAAGTTCAAGTAGTCACATTTAAACACTTTAATGGACTGACCTTAACTTGTATGCATGCATCAAATCTATCTAATTCACCTTTCCAGGTAAGTTCCTAGGTAGGGGTGTTACGTTTCCGTCAACTTAAAGACCCTAGCCTAGATAGAACCCGCCTTAGACAAAAGGTCCTTTATAGATAGATTTGCTACACTTTAACTTTTTGTTAGCCAATTTAATCCTATTAAACTGATTAAAAGATTAAAGCCTTAGGGTTGCTAATCATATTAGAACCGTGATCTTAGGTCTATGTTCTCCAAGTTTTAAATATTTTAAAACCATGAATTAAACCTAAGTGAGCATACATGTCTTTCTTATTTCTTTTAGTTCTAATTTCTCTTTAACTCTTAAAATGAAACAACTAAAAAAAATTTGCGCATAACGAGGCATTTATAACAATTATAAAGTAACCTATGTGTCATGCTTCATGCAATGTCCGGTCATTACTATATAACTTTTATATAACGCGTAATAACCAAGCAAACATGTTATCATTCACCCTTATACTATAACAATTATAATATAAAGATGATGCATGTCAATGCTTTTTATACATGCATAAATATAACTCTTATATTAAATGATGCATGAGCATACTCTTACATAATTAAAATCACGCTTCTCTAAATTATAACAATTATAATAAAGAGATGATGCATGATCAATGCATAACCTAAGGTGGGATTTACTATATGTACATACCATATGACATATAAAACATACATTGCATGTATTAAACAAATAGATTAATGGACCGGGATGAGCCTTTAAACCAAAAAGGACCCAGAATGAAAAAACCTATCTATTACATTTTTCATCGAGCAAACCGATTCATAGGCGAACTGGGTCTTGAATCGCCAGAAGGTCTCCATCGTGTAGCAATCTTTAGCAAGTAGACAATCGTTCAGCACGCACTAGATGATAGGAACATTAGCAAACGATCGTGTAGACGACAACGAGGCTGTGAAGCCTGGTTGTCCATGCGATCGTGTAGCACGACGATAGGTAAACGATTTACCTTGAGTTACTAAGCGATCATTTGGTCAGTTACTAAGCGATAAAGCTTGCTAACCTAAATGATCGTCTAGCGCACTTTAAACGATACGTGAGCATCTGATCGTCTAACTGATGCGTGCAACTTGGTAAACGATTTACCTTGTGATGCTAAGCGATCTTTTAGTCAGTTACTAAGCGATGAAGCTTGCTGACCTAAATGATCGTCT
>NC_052353.1:34863952-35042039 GCF_009727055.1 Benincasa hispida
AAATCCTAAAATGTTAGGTTTGAATCGGCGACTTGGCCACTTGCACCCATACAAATCAAAGGACCACCTTCAATGGCAGGAGTTCTCAACTCACTCAGGATTGAGGTCATGTTACCTATGGTCATTCTAGTGAAGTGAAGTCTCTGTCATGAACGATGTTATATAACGAGACATTAACACTTTGTGGTTACGTCTTATACAAACCCTTTGTATAGAACGTCCCTGTTCGCATGTCCCCAACATAAATGATTAGGATTTGATCATCTGTGGCAAGTCACAACACTTGTGACCATTCCACAAAGCAGACCGTGTCTGTAGCATTACCAGGATAAGGTTTCCCTCCTTTATCCACATACTACAAACCATTTTGGTTATCACTCTAGACATGATCCATTTGTATGTCACCACATATATGCTTAAGTCACATACAGATAACCAGGGGTTTTATCTTTATTGGTTTGTGGTAAAGGAAATAAAACAATTAACCGAGCAAAACAACAAGATGTGAAGTAAATATCATATATTAACAATCACAAGTGTTCGTATATACTGTTTACAAACTACAGGACACGAGACTTTAGGGCATCAACCCTAACATTACAGAGTAGGCCGTATCCAAAGGTGTTACCAGAATAAGGTACCCAACCTCTTTCATGTACCATAGATCATTTTGACTATTTACTCGAACCTGATCCACTCTTATATCGCCACATAAAGTTCAAGTACTCATACAATAGTCATGGGTCTTAGTTTATTGAATTTACAATTTATAAGATCAATAGCAAATATATTGATAATAGAAAATGTTTATTATTTTACAAACTGCGAGTTTTTAGGACATAAAACCCAATAATATTCCTACTTGGACTAAAACTCTAGTGGATCAATATATACAAATATATACAATGTTGAGTATACATGGAGAGAATAAGAAATAAAAAGTACAACTACAATAAACTAGAGCATTACAATACCCATAAATTCCCCCACTGGCTCTAGTGGTACAAAACTCGTAGACCTAGTCCTACTAGGTGACCCTCGAACACTTTAGCCGAGAAGGACTTTGTAAATGGATCAGCTAAGTTGTCTTGGGAAGCAATCTGAGTGACAATGACGTCTTCTCTATGTACAATCTCCCTGATGAGATGGTACTTTCGTTCGATATGCTTTCCCCTTTTATGGCTTCGTGGTTCCTTTGAATTTGCAATTACTTGATTATTGTCACAATAGAGAGTGACAGGCAGGTGCATATTAGGAACTACTTCCAGATCTATCAAGAACTTTCTGAGCCATACTGCTTATTTTGCTACTTTGCTTGCAGCTACATACTCAACTTCCATTGTGGAGTCCGCATTACAACTCTGCTTGATGCTCCTCTACACAACTGCACCTCCGTTCAGAGTGAATACTGACCCCGAAGTTGATTTCCTTGAATCAATATCGGTTTGAAAGTCAAAATCAGTGTATCCAGTAAGGATTAGATCCTTAGGACCATACACGAGCATATAATCTCTCGTTCTCCGAAGACACTGTAGAATGTTTTTAACAGTAGTTCAATGGTCATGACCGGGATTGGACTGAAATCTACTAACAATTCCTATGACATAGCATATATCGAAACGAGTACACAACATTGCATACATAAAACTCCCAACTGCAGATGCATATGGAATTCGATTTATCTCCTCAACTTCTTGAGGTGTCTTAGGACTCTGTTCCTTAGACAAGTGAATTCCATGCCTGAAAGGTAAAAATCCTTTCTTGGAATTTTGCATTTTATACCTAGACAGCATCTTGTCTATATAAGATGCTCGAGATAATGCCAATGTTCTGTTCTTGCGATTTCGAACTATTTGGATTCCAAGAACATACTGAGTTTCTCCTAAATCTTTCATTTGGAATTGTGAAGCCAACCATCTCTTAATGTTAGCTAGATATTCTACCTCATTCCCAATGAGTAGAATATCATCAACATACAACACCAGAAAAGCGACAGTTTTGTTGACGATTTTCTTGTAGACACAAGGTTCATCAATATTTTGTTCAAAGTCATAAGATTTGATTGCAGCGTCAAATCTCATATTCCAAGATCTAAAAGCTTGTTTTAATCCATAAATGGATCGATTAAGCTTGCAAACTTTGTGCTCTTGACCCTGCTGTATAAACCCTTCTAGTTGAGACATATAGATACTCTCTTCAAGATAACCATTCAAAAAAGCTGTCTTGACATCCATTTTCCATATTTCATAATCATAAAATGTGGCTATGGACACGAGTATTCTAATAGACTTTATCATGGCAACTAGAGAGAAGGTTTCTTCAAAATCTAACCCCTCTCTTTGGGTAAACCCTTTTGCCATTAGTCTAGCTTTGTAGGTCTGTACCTTACCAGCTTGGTCTCGTTTTCTCTTGTAGATCCATTTGCAACCGATAGGTTTTATCCCTTCTGATTTATCTACAAGATCTCAAACAGAATTGAAATACATAGATTCCATTTCAAGGTTCATGGCTTTAATCCATTAATCTTTGTCCATATCGTTCATTGCTTGATTAAAAGACAATAGATCCTCTAAACCATCATATGGTATGATGACTTGAGTTTCAGTTAAACTCATGTACTGGTCAGGCTGTTGCACAACCCTTCCACTACGACAAGGCATTCTCAACTCTTGAGAAGGATGTGAAGTATCAGTTTCATCAACAACTCTTGTTGGTGAACCTGCTCTATCAATAACTCTTGTTAAAGGACCTGCTCGATCAACAACTCTTATTGATACATTTGTCGTTTTTCTGGACATTTCTTCTATTACTAGCTTACTGCAAGGTTGATGGTTCTTTATATAATCTTCCTCTAGGAAGGTTGCATTTGTCGATACAAACACTTTATCTTCTTGAGGATCATAAAAGAGACCACCTTTAGTTTCTTTTGGGTAGCCTACAAATAGACATACTTTTGAACGGTGTTCTAGCTTTTTAGGATTCTGCACCAACACATGTGCTGGACAATCCTAAATCTTGAAGCGACGTAAATTTCCTTTACGTCCCATCTAGAGCTCGTAAGGCATTTCATAAACACTTTTCGAGGGAACTATGTTCAAAATATACACCATAGTCTCAACTGCGTGTCCCCAAAAAGAATTTGGTAACTGAGCGTAACTCATCATGGAACGAACCATGTCCAACAAGGTTCTGTTTCTCCTTTCTGCCACACCGTTCCGCTGGGGTATGCCAGGGGTTGTGAGTTGAGACTGAATTTCATGTTCTATCAAAGAGTTCTGGAATTCTATGTCCATATACTTACCACCTCGATCCGATCGAAGTGTTTTAATCTTTTTACCTAATTGGTTATGAACCTCAGCCTTATACTCTTTGAACTTTTCAAAAGTTTCAGACTTTTGGTGCATTAGGTAAATATGCCCACACCTTGAATAATCATCTATAAAACTGATGAAATATTCAAACTCTCCTCTTGCTCGAACATTTAGAGGCCCACAAAAGTCCGAGTGAATCAGCTCTAGGGGTTCTCTGGCTCTATGACCTTTTCCAAAAAAAGATCTTTTTGTCATTTTACCCTCAAGACGAGACTCACATGGTGGTAATGAACTGTCTTCCAACTTATTTAGATGACTGTTCTTAACCAATCTCTCAATCCTGTTGAGATTTATGTGACCTAGTCTCAAGTGCCAAAGATAGGCATTTGGAGAAATCTTTCTCTTCTTATGAGTCCCAGCAGTTTTAAACATCTCTATGTTCAACACAGCTTTGACCTCAGTTGGTTTTAACATGTAAAAGTTATTTTCTAATTTTGCAGAGCAAATCTGTTTATTTCCCATTTTGATGAACACTTCACCATTTTTGAAATAAACTTTATAATTTTGTTCTAACAAACAAGATACAAATATTAGATTCCTTTTCATAAAAGGAATATAATTTATAATTTTCAAATAAATGTACTTATCTCCTATAAATAACTTCATATCTCCCACTGCTTTGGTGAAATAATCTCCTTGGTCCCTACCTGAAAGATTGTTTCACCTTCTGTCAAGTGTCTCCAAGAACTTGTTTCCTGTGAGATAGTACATACATGATTAGCGACACTTGAATCAATTATCCAGATTTTATCCTTTTTCCACTAAACATGCTTCGATAACAAGTAAATCATATTTATCTTGTTGTTCGAATTCAAATTTCTCATATACATAATTCATAATTTTAGATGAGTTGGGAGATAGAGGACAATCCTCTGTTAAAACTCTGTTGGTGTAATCAACTGCTAGTAATTTGTTTGTTGATTTGATTTTATTGTTAATAATATTGGAAGTGAGTATTCTAGAATTCGACATGCTGATAAAATTCAAACAAATTCTAATTAGCAAATTGTAACTAAATCCAAAATCAAGTTTTAGCAAGAAGTAATAATGTACCCATAACCATTATTTATTTGCAACGATATTTTAGTGAGTCAGAATATGTGCTATCGTGGGGCAGTTAGATACTCCTTCACTAAAACAAACAATTTGACCAAACGCTGTCCCCAGAATAACTCTTATTCCTATAGTCGTTTAGTTATCGTTTTCAGTCAAGATCTTTACTAACAACTTAGTAATTCTTGTAAGTGTGACCCGCCATTTTCAGATCTTATAGAACGGTATGAACTTGCCTCCAAACTACAAGACAATATCCAAGACGGAACTATAAAATCTTATTCATTCTACTGAAGCCTGGGTTTTTCCGAATCCTATGTTATAACCCTCCGTGGGGATAACCGTCGCTAAACGACTAACAAAGGGCCGTTTAAAGCTAACCAGCTATCGCAACATAGAAAGCTCACGGTTCAGACTAATGGAGGAGACCGTAGGATATATTGACACATATCCTTCACCCACTTACTATGAATTGCTTCCTCCGTTTACCTTGATATTGACTCATACAAAACACTCTCCATAGGGAGGCCACTTCTAGGGTGACACGAAGCGTCATATGAATCTCACAGTGTAAACTATGTGGAGACATGGCAGTTGAAATCTATTTATCGTATAATAGACTTATGTTTGAACAACTTCTTCTTATTCACCTAAATCTAGATTTAAGCTAAAAATACTTTCTGTAGGGAGGTCACTTCCAGGGTGACGCGAAGTACCGCTTAAATCTAGATTGTGAACTCTTAGAGACGTGAGAGCTAAAAATAACGTATCGTATATGTTCCAGGGTGACACGAAGTATACTCATAAAACCGGTTAACAACACTCAATAATTCAGCCATAATCCTTAGGTAGGAGGTGTTCTGTAAACCGTCAGCTTAAGTATCCCCAACCTTAGACAGGATTATATACCGGTTGAGTTTGTAACCTAGGTTTTATAAGTTTTAACAATTAAAACAGGTGGTCAACCTACGTAAGCATGCAGCTGTTGTTTATGGATTTTAAATGTCTAACCTAATTTTATAACAACTTGTAAAACTTTAGACATGCTATTCATCCATAACATACATGAGGCATTCAAATTTAATATAACATTTATATTAAATACAAGAAACTCTAACATACATACTATATATTATAACAATTATAACATACTTTCAATGCATGTAACATGCTTCCTATGGTGGGATTTTAAATCTAAATGACATACTATATGCACATCCAATATTTATTTAATTATAACATACATCAAATGCATGAATAATTAAACACAGACTGATATGCTTTTTAGTTTTGGAAAAAACAAGCAAACAAAACCTAAATATTACAAAACAACTTCTGAACCGCTCCAAAACAAACTCAAGTAGCTTGAACTGGACCCGAACCATCTGAACCGGACCAGCCAAGAACCATTCGAAGCTGAATCGGACCAGACCACAAGAGAATCGGTCGAACCGGCAACCCTTGCACATGTTCAACATCTCGCTAAGTCTCATCGTTTAACAATGATGACCATTGTCTTGCATTTTGCTAAATCATTTAGTAAATCCTTGATCGTTTAGCAAAGTTACACGATCGTGTAGTATTTTTCTTCTATCGCATAGTGTCATCGTCTAGTGTTGAAGAAAGCTACACGATCGCTTAGTGTGTCACACTATCGCGTAGGTTCATCATTTAGCACGAACAATTTGCTACACGATCGCTTAGCTTGATCGTCTAATGCATGAAGTCGATCGTTTAGCATTTCATGTCATTGTATAGTATCGTTGTAGCTAAACGATCGCTTAGCTCCATCGTATAGAACATCATCGCGTTGTTCAGTATCATAGGTAAGTGATTGTTTAGTTCTATCGCATAGGAACTTCAACGCATCGCTTAGTACTTCATCTACACGACCGCTTAGCTCCGCATCCAAACGATCACTCAGTGCTATAGTGTAGCACTTCATCGCATCGCTTAAAGCGCATCGTTGCTAAACGACCGCATAGTACCATCGTATAGTAAATTCAACATGTCATTTAGTTCCCACGCCAAAGCTAAACGATCGCTTAATGCTATCGTATAGCAAATTGAACGCATCGTTTAGCTCCTGCAAGTACACGATCGTCTAGCGTTCAACAACACAACGACCAATGCCACATTGATATACGATCCGTCTAGCTTTTCTTCTCATCGTGTAGCGTCTAAGCTAGACGATTTGTTTAGCAACTGGAACCTCAGTGACGATAAGAACAGAAGCTGATTTTTTGGAATTGCAACTCGCCTCTTCTCTTGTTTCTTGATTTACAGCTTAATTTCAACTCTAATGACTCCAAATAAATTAGGACTCTTGGGAACACATTAAAGCTCATCAAGCAAGAGCCAATTACAAATTTAAATGAGAAATTAAAGAGAATTAAACAACCAAAATTCAGAAAACCATATCAGTACACCGGTTTCATATTTCTCATATAAAACACCCACCAAACCAAAATTAAACCAAATTGAATGCTTATTTGATGCTCTGATACCAATTTTAGGATTGTATCAACAGCAACGAAATCACAATGATCATCTAAGCACTTAAATTCACTAATTTTGGCAAAATATAAAGCATGCTTTTGCAGAAAAAAGTGAGTTTCAAGACATACCTCTTGTAGAACTTCTTCAAAGCTCCTTCACCAGCTGCTATCTTCTCCAAATCTTATTGTAGACCACCTCAAGATCTTCCCCACTATTCTCTTGGTGCTCTAGATTGAGTTGTGGGACTCAAAACAAGCTTGAATCAAGGGTATAAGGAGAAAAACTCACTGCAGCAACCTTGTTGAAGAACCTTTCTTCAAACCGAATTTTCTCTAAAATTCTCTATGGATTGCATGCCTGATTTTCACTCCAATCTCTTCATTATATTGCAGATCAGCATGCAAAGAGAAGATTTGTATGTGTTGCAACTTATGCTTGGAGAAGACAAGGCCAAGACATTGCTTCATGTGTGAGCTACTTAGGTGATGGATAATAGAAAAATTCTTTTTTCCATTTTGTGTGTGTTTGTTTGTTTTTCCTTTTTCAATTTTATCTAAAAAAATCAAAATTTGATTTTAAAATGAAAAAATTAATTAATTTCATAAATTAATTATTAAATAAAACTTAATTAATTTAATATCAAATATTAAATTAATTTTAACACATATCCATCTTAATATATTTAAATCATATTTAAATATATATAAATTCTTCTTCTCTGTTTAATTCTAAAATTAAATATATAATTATATCTCATATAATTACTAATTCCCTTAATTCTAATTTGAACGTTTCAAATTAACTTCTCACGCTATTCTAGAGCTAGTCCGTTACGAGCTATTAGGGGGACATCGTAGACCTACAGATCATGGGCTCCAACGATTCGAGATTAATTAGCTAAACTCATTAGACCAAAATAATCTCCATCTGTTAACTAATGGGTCACTCCACCAAAGGTCATAGTTGCAGTTCCCTCACTGTAGATATATTATGTCTACATGATTTAACCAAAATCAGCAAGTCGACCCTTCACACATTGTTTGTAATAACGGCTGGGTCAAATATCTGTTTTACCCCTGAGGTTACGTCTTATTCCTCAAGTCCCTACTGATCCTCTAATGAACAACTGGTTTGTGATCCAATTACTAAACCAAATTCTCTCAGCCCAGTGAGAGGGTGGGGCCCCTTGTTCAAGACTTGGATTCAGTACTTAAGAGAACCAATTTTCTCCTATTCCTAAATCGAGTAGGTGTGAACTCCATCTTCCACCTTATGTCCCCAGCTATCTATCTGGTCTTACCTCTGAAATGGGAGTCTTATTGAGCCAACGCTATTGAGCCAACCCTCAACTATGCAAATCTAAGGGCAATCCCGAATAAACAGGAGTTCATAGTTATCTCAGGATTAAGATCGAGTTACCTAGGTCATCTAGGTGAAATAGTCAGTTTTAAACAGTAAACAACGTTATAAAGTAAGAGTGACTTATTTCTTGGTCCTGATCTTATGCAAACTCATTGCATAGGATGCCCCCACTCCTCATGTCATAACATGTACGAATTAGGACCACCTCGTATGTGGCATTTTACAATGCTTTCTAACAACTACAAAGTAAGCCGCATCCAATGGTGTTACCAGAATAAGGTACCCAACCTCTTTCATGTACCATAGATCATTTTGACTATTTACTCGAACCTGATCCACTTTTATGTTTCCACATAAAGTTCAAGTACTCATACAATAGTCATGGGTCTTAGTTTATTAGATTTACAATTTATGAGATCAATAACAAGTATATTGATAATAAAAAATGTTTATTATTTTACAAACTGTGAGTTTTTAGGACTTAAAACCCAACACAATACCTACAAAATAGGGAAATAAACACATAAAATTCGATAACCTGCCCGAATTAAACTAGGAATAATAACTCTTTTTGAGAGCTAACACTTTTGTTAAGTCAGCTCTATTAGCACGGGTTACACAGTATTCTACAAATTTAGCACAAAAAATGCCACAGTCAAGAAACTTGCCCTCTTGAAGGGTCCCCTTCCATATCTTCTCTTCCCATTGCCGGTACTTGAACGTCTCATGTTGTTTGTCAAATTCGACAAAATAAGCATTGAAGGTATTGCTCTGGCCACGAGCTTGAGGTGACCATCAAGTATATCGCCACTGATATAGTTCGACATGGAGTCAACTACAAAGATTGTGCACATCTCTAAATCGATGGCCAGCATAAGCCAGTGTTGTTTGATGTTGATTGGCCCAAATACGAAGTCAACATCCATCCACGCTGGCTTGTATTCTTCATACTATCCAAGCACGTAGTCAATTAAGAAGTGAGAGTCCGCCCAAAACCTCAGGTGTGCTTCATGATTCAACCAGCCTACCACTTTGCCACCCTCCATTTCAATACCTCCTGACTGGATCTTACATGAAATACCCTTTGGCTCCATCAAAGCATCCTGGGACAGGCAAGATGTAAATACATGGTTGAGTGAAGAGTAGTTTCAACAAACATGTGAAATTTCCATACCGTGAAGCTCGACTCAATCACTGTGAATCGACACGTGCACAGGTGAGGTCTCGAGTGCAACTTCTGATGCACGTGCTTCAAAAGGAGATCCATATTTTGGTCCAACAAAGAAAAATATACGTTATCTGTGTGATAGCTTAAGAAACTTCTGAACGATCGATCTTGGTTAATGAATAAACAAAAATACTCAAGTCTCCAAACACCCATGTGTTCTACTCAAGTGTTTTGAAGAAATCCTTGGTCTTGAAGGTATATACGACCGTCCGCTCCTCCTTTTTGGTTTTAAGATGGTTTTTCCATCTTTTGTATGCATTCCATAGAACATTTGGGACTGGGAAGCATGGGTCATAGGAACTAACGGTCCTTATGGGGAAGTCAGGTACAGGGACCAAGGGGTTGGGATTGACTGTGGCCGATTGAGGCTAAGAAGATTGGGGTTGAGAAGATNCCGATTGAGGCTAAGAAGATTGGGGTTGAGAAGATGAAATAGCCCCTAAGACTAAACGCTTGAGTGGGGATTTCACTGATCATTCCAACTGGCTGTTCATTGATAAGTTTTTCTATATCGATCTGAGGGGGATCATCTACATTGTGGGTTTCTTGGTGGGTACAAGGAGGATCTTCTGCATCAGTCTGAAGGGGATCATCATTATTACGAGGGCCTTCATTATTTTCACCATCACCATTATTATCATCACAAGATACCTCATTATTATTACTATTTTGAACAAATCAAACGAACTATTCTGTCAAGGGAGGTAATTGATCGTTTAAGAATATGTAAACGGTCGTTTAGAAAATAAAACAATCATCTACAAAATCTAAACGATCATCTACAAAATCTAAACGATCGTCTACAAAACCTAAATGATTGTCTAGAAAATCTAAACGATCGTTTAATACTATTTAACTTATCGTCTAGAAATGCATACCTCATTCAGACGATGGACCATCATCTTTATTTCGTTCAACTGTTGGCCCATCAGATAATGTTGGACAGTAAATGTATCTACCATCTGACGGACCATGTTAGTCAAGTTCATCAAATCTTTGCGAACTTCTTTAATTTCCTCCCTAAGAATCTTGTATGATTTGGAATGACGATGCCTTAAGGACTTCTGTTGTCTACGTGGTTCCGACTCTATTGGGTTAGCTTGAATCGACATATGTGGTTCTGACTCTATACCTTGTACATTTTTAGAGCTTTCTACATGAGATTCATGCTCTTCGTGCCCCCCAAAGGATTCGTGAGTATTGATTGAGTGTTCAACCCCTTCAATCCTTCATGCTCCAATAACAGGAAGCACATTAAGTCCTTCTAGTCGGTCTTCCTTATACCTTATCTCCTCTACGCTAGGTACAAGTCTCGAAACAACAATAGTCTGTACATAAACAAATGAGCAAGTCAGAATGCATGAGGCTATAAACAAATCAGCAAGTCAGAAGTGATCGATTACTTACTTTTTTTGGGTGAAAAATTTTATTGTTCAATGATTTATAAGATGGGGTACGAGAACAAGTCTATCTAAGAATTCTAGGAATTTCATCCTTACTGACTTTGGTGGCTTCAAACTTACTTGATGTGGATAAAATTCCGTAAGTCCAAACCTACGATATGGAAACTTTGTTAAACGTACATAATACACAAGTTCAATGTATATTAAAGTGAATCAGAAATAAAAGTACATACCTGGAAAGCAAGTACGAATCCCTTTATACAGTAATGTGAGGCATGGTGATCACCTTTTCCCACACATGATAGTCTTCATGCTATTCAATGTACGTTAGTAAAAGAGAGAAGACCAGTCGTAATGTGTGAAGACGTTGTGGTCATCGACAATCCCAAATATATTCACATCAAACTGCGTTTTTTTGTCTTTTCCAATTATCACTGTTTCAGTAAACATTGCCAATGCAATCTTGACAACATCTTTATCATTAGTAAAGTTGAAGTTCTCGAATGTGGTCTCCACATCCTTGCAAGAACTATCCTTTCCATTTGGGTCCTTCAGTCTAAGAATGAGTTCTCATAGCCTTTCACCGCTTGTTTCTTTTTCTACTGTTTCCCTGGTCGGCCAGAACTCAGTTATCAAGTTAAAATCCTCTTGGGAGAATGTTACCTTCTCCCCTAGAATGCTGAATGATATAACGTCTGGGTTCACATCTGCTACCTTCCTTAACAGAAAGTGGTGCAAAAGTTGTCTATTAAGAACAAGATCTATATCCAACAATGGACCAAAGGCTATTTTCTTATACAGTCTCATCTGTTCTTCTGTCAACTTATTCTTAATCATAGGGGCAATTTTGTGGACTTGACAAGCGACTGTAGTAAGGAAATATTTCTCAGATGGGACGACCATCTTAATCTGACAATCGTGTACATTACAAAAATTAGTAAAAAAATTGTCATCTTACCAATCTGATAATCGTGTACATTACAAGCAAATCTAAATGACCGTATAGAAAATCTAAATGACTGTACAGAAAATCCAAACGATCATCTAGAAAATCTAAATGATCATCTAGAAAATCTAAACGATCGCATAACAAAAACTAAATGATCACATAATGAAAATTAAACAATCACATAACAAATATCTAAACGATCGCACGATATAAACCTAAACGATCACACAATAAATATCTAAACGATCGCGTAACAATTAGCTAAATGATTGAACGATATAAATCCAAAATCTCCAAATGATCACATGTAACAGTTAACTAAACGATCACACAATAAATATCTAAACGCTCGTTTAGTATTATCTATCTGATCTCTTAGTATTCTCTCAACGATCGATTACGAATGAATTCACAATTAAACCCTAAAAGATAGTCAAACCTCGAATATCAACATGTATTCTTCAAGGAGAAGAGTCTCATACCTTTCAAATCACGACAATAGTGGCAATGAAGTTCGAAGAGAAACTTGTGAGGAGTTCTCGGCTGAAGTTCAGGGAGAAAACAGGAGTAAATTTGAGAGAAAATTCATTGAAGATAAATTCTTTGAGAAGGAAATGAAAGAAATGAAGTGAAGGGACATATTGTTGTAAAGTATTCGTAGAAGTGCACCAACGGTTTGAAGGATTTTTAAAACTGGGGGTAATTTTGGAATTTCACATGAGTAAAAGGTCAGTGGTAGAAAAGTTTTTAGGAAGAGGTCATTGGTAAAAAAGTTTTTGGTTCTTGGGTCATTTTGTGAAATTTTCCAAGAAGTCAGGACTTGTTGGTGGCATGGGAATGTTTTGACGAGGAACTGAATCGAGGCGGAAGAAGAACCAATGAAACCCTAGAGATCAATGAACGAAACTCAGAAGGCTGAATATTCTTCACTAGAGGATAGATCCTCGAAGGTGGTAGAGTTAGTGCCTATTGCAGGTCGTCGCTGTTGTGGGCATCGTGTCGTTGATGGTTGTTAGAGGATGGAGCTTGACGCTAGAGAAGAAGAACCAAGGTGTAGCTAAAGGTGGAAGAAACCAAAGGGGTAGAAGAGGATTAGGCGACTGCAACTTTGATCTTTAATTTACAGTTTCACACTATTTTACCTAAAATAAAAATAATAATTAATGAATTACTCTATTTAATGGCAGTTAATAAATGTCATAAATTAGTGACATTTAAAAAATATCATAGATGAATAAAAATTTGAAACCTCCATTTTTTCCTGTAAAAAATGCACATTTTATCATTTATGACATTTTTTTCTTCTCCCTTCTCAATATGGTTATAGAAATGTGTCATGGTAGCCTAATTTTGTTGTGGTGGAGAGCTTCCTCCCATCGATCATGAAGACAATTATGGGCTATGGTACACATTCTAGCATGGATTTGTACGGTTTTCTCCATTTTTAAGTAAACTTGTGAGCATTGGAATTTGATTCATGTTATGTTTGCTGATTTCTATCTCAATTTAGTAGATTATAATCATATTGTCTTGTGATTGTCTGACAAATGATTCGTGATTGTATGATTTAGCACTTTTGGTTTATACTGTTGGATCGACACCATCACACAGCGGAAGAAATCAGGATCCATAAGCATTTTAATTCATTAATTTTGGTTGAAATGAAACATGCTAAAAACAGAGTATAATGAGTTTCATGAACATACCTTGGTTGAACCAACGAAATCTCTATTTTCAGCTGTAAAATCCTCCGAATCCTTGTGTAAACCACCACAAGATCTTCCCTACTATCCTCTTGGTGCTCTAGATTGAGTTATGGGACTCAAAATAAGCTGGAATCAAAGGGAATATGGAGAAAACTCACTGAACAGAACCCATTGAAGAACACCTTTTTCATCCGAATTTTTCAGCAAAAATTCAGTCGATTCTCTTCGATTTTTCACTCCAATCTCTTCAATATATTGCAGACTATCATGCAAAGAGATGTGCTGCATGGGATGCAACTCATGCTTGGAGTAAACCAAAGAAGAAGGTGGGTTCCTTGTAAGCAAGTTGAAGATGAAAAACCTATTTTTAATTTTTCATTTTTCAAAAATCCAAAATTGATTTTTAAATCATATTTTATTTCTAAAATCAAAATTAATTTTAAAATTAATTTCATAAATTAATTTTCTAATAAAATTAATAAATAATTATTTAAACAATTTAAATAATTCTAATTAATTTAATATCTAATATTAAATTAATTTTTACACAAATTCATCTTCATATATTTAAATCATATTTAAATATATTTTCTCTAATTCCGTTTGATTTTAATTTGAACGTTTTAAGTTAACTTATCACACTACTCTAGAGCTAAACCATTTCCGAGCTAGTAGGGGGACCTCATGGACCTACATATCATGGGCTCCAAAGATCGGAGATTAATCGGCTAAACTCATTAGACCGATCTAACCCCCATTCGTTAACTAATGGGTCACTCCACTAAAGCCCAAAGTTGAACTCCCCTCACTGTGGATATATTATGTCCACTCGATATAACCATGATTAGTAAGTTAACCCTTCACAGGTTGTTCGTAATAAGGTTGGGTCAAATCTCTGTTTTACCCCCGAAATTACCTTTTGTTCCTTAAGTCCCCACTAATCTCCTAATGAACAATTGTTTTGTGATCCAATCACAAAACCGAGTCCCTCTCATACCAAATGAGAGGGTGGGATCCCTTGTTCAAGCCCCAGAATCAACACTTAAGGGAACAACCTCTCTACTATCCCTAAAGCGGGTAGGAGTGAATTTTCTCTTGCACCCTATGTCCCCAACTATCTATTTGGTCTTATCCCTGAAATGATACTCATATTGAGCCAGTGCTGTTGAGCCAACCCTCACCTATGTAAATCTAAGGGCAATCCCAGATAAACAGGAGTTCATAGTTAGCTCAGAATTAAGGTCAAGTTACCTAGGTCATCGCTTTGAAATAGTCAGTCTTAAACAGTAAACAACGTTATAAAGTAAGAGTGACTCATTTCGTGGTCCGATCTTGTACAAACTCTTTTGCACAAGGATACCCCCACTCCTCATGTCCAACATGTCTAATCTTATTCATGTACTATAGATCATTTTGACTATTTACTCGAACCTGATCCACCTTTATGTCTCCACATAAAGTTCAAGTACTCATCCAATAGTCAAGGGACTTTTAGGTTTATTGGATATCTATTCAAGCAATAGATCTATTCAATAACACCTTTATTGAATTATCAGAATAAACTCTATTGTTTACATACCACGAGTTTTAGGACATAAAACCCAACATATACTTGCTTAAGTTCCTAAATCTCCAAGAAGCAAAAGGTTAGACTAGCTTGTAAATTGTAATCGATGATAATAAACATTGCTCTAATCAAGTTAGGGAGAATCAAATTGAATGTTTAATTACCGCGTTTCTAGATGAATGTTCAAGCTTAACGTCACCCTACATCTTAATGTAATTAGTTCAAGCGATGAGAACGGATTTCTGTATTAACATTGGCTAATTAGTTAATTAGATTGGTTGATTAGCTTATCTAATTAATTTGGGTAAAAACAAACAATTGAAATCAAGCTATAAAAATTTGATGATCAAGTATACTAAATAGGAAAATTCCTAATCGTGCTAGGCCTTTTTCATCATTATTTTCACAACTCTCTCTCGCTGTCATTTACATTTGTACAATTAACTTTTTTTGCACTCAAATAAAACCAACCCTCCCTCTTGTGGTTACCTCGGGATCATAAACATTCTAATTGAGAAATACAAAGATTCTATGTGGATTCGACCTATACTTCTACTATTCTGATTAAGCAGCAAAACTTTATGTGATCCCCCGGAGAATTCAACATCCACCAAGCACTCGATCAAAGAGAAATGAAAACGATTTCAAAAAGCAATTATGATGATGAGGGAGGTACAAAAGAGAAGATTGTTGCACACATTAAGAAGGTTATTAACATAATTTCCTTGTTCATGCCAAAATATAATACAATGTACAATAATCTTATACAGCATATTATACAAATCCAAACCTTAATACCATTTTCTTTTCCAATCACAAAGCTTAATTATGAACGCAGCTAAGTTCAATAATCTTAAGACTTGTAACAAACCAAGACCAACAAACTCTAACAACAAAACCATAGGCCTAAACTACTATATGACAGAGATTATCATCTTATTCATAGACCAATTGATATATAATAATGTAAGAGTTACATGGTGGTTTTATCATCAAAAAGTTCTTTGAGTGGTTCCATGTGAATCATTGAGTTTGGTAATTTTTGTGCAACCATAATATGAAAAAGACCCATAACTCCAATGTGATTTTGAGCAGGGTCATATTTGGAAATAAGAGTCAACATTTCTTTATTATTGATTTTGACTGAGCCTGGCTTCGGATAACAAGTTGACATTCCAACCACATATCCATCTTCATTGCCTATTTCACTTCCATTTCCATATATGGGAGATGAAGAACATAACTCTCTTCCATCCTAATTCAATACATTATTCACAAATTTAATTAACTTCCATTGCATAAATTTGATATAAATAAGGTTAAATTACAAGATTAGTTTACGTGTACTTTGAAATTATTTAGTCTAAATAGGCTTACGAAGTTTAAAAGATATTTATAAATAGGTTTTTTAAACTCTGGTTAATAACTATTTTGTTTTTAATTTTAGCTTTTAAAATGTATACTGATTTTCTTCCAATTCTTTATAAGGTTAGTCATTTTGTTTTTAGCCAAAATCTAAAAATAAAAATGAGGTTTTAAAAGAACTACTTTTTTTTAGTTTTCAAAACTTGAATTGACTTGATTTTTTAAAACAATAGAAAATATAATATAGAAATTTAAAGGTGATGGTAGAGTTTAAAGCTTAAATTTTGAAAACAAAATGGCTACAAATAGGGCTAAACTTTCAATTTTATATCTATAGATTCCCTAGAATACTTCCGAAACTTTCTATATAGGTTTTTGAGTTTTTCAAGTTTGTGTTCAAAACTTTTAGTTTGTCGTATCTAATAAGTCATTAGGTCTCTTTGACTTTCAATTTTTCTGTGCAACATAAGGTCTATCTTTGACCTATTCAACTTTTTAAAAAATGCACACAACTATTTGACACAAAACTAAACTTATTAGATATGTACTTTTTAAAGTTAAAAAATGTATATAAATTTGACACAAACCTAAAAACTTAGGAACTAAACATGTAATTTAATCTTTTAAAAATGGAAGACCAACTATTAGGGAATTAACATAAAAAAGATTACCTCTCCATAAAGCATTGAACCAAGACCACCAACATGAAGATGGGCCATTCCATATATGATATAGCCACTGCTTGGAGAGAATAGCTTCACCCTTTTTGTAGCATTACATTCATCACCAAGCTTGTTTGTCGAGGAGCAAGACCATACATTATACTCTACCTATATAATACACAAAAACCACAAAATAATAGCTAGTTAATAGGAGTGAACATAAATACATTGAAAATCAATTCGACCAATCGAAATTGACTGAATTGAGGTCAGTTAATCAGTTCGGACCAACTTAACACACACTTCAACTAATCTCACGAGACAATGCACTTAAAGCTATAACATTTAGGTGTCAAGGAAACTCGTAGGATATTAAATCCGAGGTAGGGTCAACCATGAGTTGAACCTATAATCTCTTAGCTCTTTATCAAGGTCATACACCCCCTATTTACTGCTAGATTAACCCATGATGGTTGTTCTATTTTTCTTTATTAATAAAAGAGGAAACAAGAAAAACAAGAAATGAGAAATGGAAAATCAAAACTTTTACATAACATGAGGTTCCATCTCAAAACACCAATTAGTAATGAGAAGAGTAATCCATGTATTTTATAAACATCCTTGAACACGTGGGATCTTCGAGAGAGAGAAACGTATAACCCTAAAATATATTAATTTCAATGCATGATCAAACAATACTTCTAAATATAAATTATATAACAATAGCTATATATATAAATAATTGCAATAGAATTAGTTGACTTACAAGACAATTATGTTCTTCAGCAGCTCCTGTTGAATCAATGAAAGGCTTCCAAGTATCTGTCACATCAAAAATATAAACCTTAAGAGGAATAACAAGATCATCATCCCAATCCACCCACTTAACTGTATATCTAACATACAAATTCCTTTCTTCTCCTTCATAGCCTTCCTTCACTTTACATTGAGTTTGATCATAACAACATCTCAAACCTCCAATATAATCATCTTCCAATGTCTTTCCTAACCCATCCTTAGTAACATTATACAAATGGCGCTTACATTCAATACATCCAATTCTATCTTCCACACCTCTAGTATCAATGGCATGTATATTAAGAACCCATTTTTCTTCATACCCTAAAGGAACTTCCTTTTCATTACCAACTTCTATTCCATATGGGTTTGGAAGAAATGAGGATGTTTTTCTTGAATCTGCCCCTGTCCCAAAGAATTGTGGAAGGGCATTTTTTTGACATACTCCATTGTTGCTTGCTATGATGAAATTTGGTTTTTGGAGTTGAGTGAAGGAAGTGTTGGTGTTTGGATCTTTTGTGTCTTTGTGTTGGTAATACCTGTTTGGAAAAACATATGTTTCAGGGGGAATAGAAATATTTCTCAAACAATCAACAAATATATGTTCATTACTGAAATCAAAATAGCAACAAAAACTTAGGGTCATTTAGGCCCACAATTTGATTCTATTTGTTTGGGGCGTGTGTTAAGAAAAAAGGAGGTAATTATGAAATCTAACCAAATATATGATTGTTTTTTATTCTAAATAGTTTTTATAAAATGTATTTAAATGAAAATAACTTTTTGAAAAATATTCTTTTAGTACTAGACGATCCAAACATGTCATAATTTAAATTCTGTTTTTTATATGTAAACAGAGGATCAAATGATATGTTAAAACAATTGTTTTTAGGGAAAAATACTTTTTTCGTCACTAAATTTTGGGTATAGTTTCCATTAAGTCCCTAAGGTTCAAAATGATTCACATTTAATTCTTAAGTTTTGAGTTTGGTTTCAATTTAGTCACAAATTAAAGTTTCAAAAAGTTATAGTTTTACCCTTGACAATTAAGTTTTACTTCTATTTGGTCTCTATGTTTCAAGATTTACATTTTCAATCTCGATTATTCACTAAATATTCATTTTTCATATTTAATATTAATTTATGTTAATAAATTAAAAATCATTAAATGAATTATAATTAATTAACTTTCACTATTTTTCTATCGTTTTTAAAATTAAATTCAAAATTTCACTTCTTAACTGTTTTTAATTAATTAATAAAAATTGACGTCAATTATTGAAAGTGAGTATTTAATGAAAATTTGAGGTTAAAATTGTAAAATCTTAAAACTTAGGGACTAAATTGAAACAAAACTCAAAACTCAAAGATAAAAAATTATAACATTTTAAAACTTAAAGATAAAGTTGAAACAAAACTCAAAACTTAATGACCAAGTATGTAATATTTGAAAACTTGGGATTAAATGGAAACTATATACCAAAAAGGTATTTATCCCTATTTTTTATTTTTATTCCCAAAAATATGAAATTTAACATATTATTTTTTAAAATAAAATTTAATATACCATTACTTGTATAATACAAACAAAAAATCCTAAATTCATACTTGGTAACTCCATTTCAAATAAATCAGCACCTAAATCACATATTTGTTGAACCAACATTAAAATACTCTGAGTGGGTCCAAACGCATACTTTCAAACACGGATTATTCAACCCCACGTAACTACAAACTATTATAATCAAACTCTCCATTGAAAAAAAACTCCTAATAGATAAGAATATATTTTGTAATCTCAAGATTGAGACGCATTAATACAATGTCATTGTCCAAAGAGAAGATGTGACCCACTACACTAAGTTATCTCTTACGAATGTCGGAGTTGTTAGAAAAGTGGGAGAGAAAGGGTAAAATAGTAAATAAAAGAATAAAAATAGTACCTGAGGATTCCCCAATGGTGAAGATAAGTTTCAAAGAGGGGGATGGGATTGCCTGCTTCATCTACAACTTCAACATCAAAACTCTTGACAGCAATATGACCTTTGGGAAAGTTAGTATTGTAGTAAAATCTCTCCACTACAGAGCCAGGTTTCAAAGTGAATAATGGTGTCATATAAGTTTTTGTTTTTATGATTTGATTCTTCCCTTCCAAATATGGTATTATCACTCCAAGGGACAGTAGGAACCACCAAAAACATTCATGCTTCTTCAACATTTTGCTTTGCTTTGGAATAAATTCTACTTTTGATCCTGCAAAATAATTTGAATTTTTATATGATTTAAATAACTAGAGAAGAGAGATGTGAGTAGGAATGCAACAAAAAACCCAAAAAACCCCAAAACCAAACCAATCCGATTGTGTATATATACCCTTAAAAATAAACTATCTTTTGGTATTATAATTACTATGATGCATGTATATTTGTTGTTTAGAAAAAAAGACCAATTATTATAGGGAGTGTATATTTTTTATTCATAAAAGTGGCAAAAAAACAAAAATATCAAATTTCAATTTATATTTAAAAAAAAAATTGACTCAATTCTAATTTTAAATTAGGATCAATTCAAAAGAAAGTGGTAATAAAAATAAAAAGTGGAAAAAGAAAGAAAATGCCAAAAAACCAAGAACCAAATCCAAATAAAACCAATCCAATAGTTTTGTTCTTTGTTGAACATTAGTTTGGATAACTTTTTTTTGTAAAACCAATTGATTTGGATTGATTTTTGTTGGCCTCAAAACCAATAAAATGAAATCGACTATCATCACTGGATGTGAGAAAAAGAAAAGACACTGGACAAAAAATTAAATTAATATATCATTTGATAACGTGATAAATTATGAATGAGAGTAGTATGTATTACCGTAATACTAGAATGTAAGCAAAGGAGGCGAGTGGAGAGGAGAAAGAGGTTTAGATATATATATATATATATATATATGTATATATATTTAAAAATGAAGATGGCGGCTACTTTTATAATATAAATTGTCACCTAATCTTTTTAAAATTAAATAAAGGACAAAAGAAACCTAATTTAGAGGATTAAATTAACATATTCTAGATATGGATGATTTGAAATCTAGAGATATGAAATTGACTTATGGCGTAATTTGAAATGGTTGTGGGGTTTGCTTTCAAGAAAATTAGTAGCAAAGTAAATTAGGGTCTTTTTGATTGACAACCATTTTGAAAATAAAGGATTCAAAGAAAATAAAAATTATATTTTAAATATATGTTTGGTAATACGTTTGGAAATTATATTCCAATTTAAATAATTATTCTAAAGAAGTATGATAATATATTTATAAACCATATATGAAATTAATTATAATTACCTGCTAAATATATATTAGGTTGGATATAAACTATTATTAATTAATTAATTAATTTTAATTTATAAACTTATTTTAGGTTAAAAAATGGGTTGTTTTCAAATATAAAAAAAAAAAAAATGAATCAAAATATTTACAAATGGAGCAAAATTTTAGAACTATCAATGATAAATGCTGATAGACACGGATAGATTTCTATCAATATCCATCAATGACATTGATAGACACTGATTCTATCAATGTCTATCAGCGTCTATCATTAATAGTTTTATAATTTTGTTATATCTTGTAAATATTTTCAACAGTTTTACCATTTGAAATAATTTCTCTTAAAAAATTGTATAATTATTATTTTGTTTTATAATTTATGATACACTATATAAAACATATTTTAATTTAAAAGAAAAAGAAATTGATATAATTTCGCATTTTGAAATTTCAAATTTAAAATCTAGATATATTGAAAATATAAAAAAGTTGTTCTCTTCAAAATTTGTGATGTTCCGATCATAAAATTTAAAAACAGAATCTAGATTATCTACCCAAACACATATTCATGAATTTAAAAACATAAAGTATAAATTAGATTCTCTACCAAACATGCTCATATTTGGTAAATTTTACCTTTAAACATAAATAGTCAATTTGCTAAATTAACACTAAATTATTATGAAAATAACTATAATGACCAAAATATACTAAATTAGTGTAAAATAGCTATAATACCCAAAATAAACATTAAAAACCGATCGTGCTTGTGACTCCTAGGCTCTCGAGAATTAGCCACAACTATTTAACATCAAAATTTTTATATGATAATGACATAAATTCTTATATCATTTAAGTTGAAGATTATAATAAAACATAAATAATGAATTTACTTTGGTATATCCAACAAAATTAAAAATCAAGTTTATAAATAAACTTCTAAAGATTCTAAAATAAGCATGTCTACCGTTTTGAAGTTCGAGGTTAAAATCTTTGTACCTCTACTTATACTAAAATTATTTAAAGTTAATGATTGAATCTCCAATATCCCAATTATTTAACTAAAATTATGGAGAGAAAGAAGTTAAAGGTAAACTTGAATGATGATGATATTTTTGCTTGGTTGTTTGTTTTTTTTTAGTACAATAAGGACTAGAGGATTCAAATCACAGACTTTTTAATCACTAACACATACTATATGTTTGTTAGGTTATATGCTCGTTTTGACAATGATGAGTAGATGTTTGGGAAACTATATTAAATAATGGTTTAGACATAGGATCATACAAATGAATAATAATGCAGCGAATCTTTTTAAAAAATAACACTTAAGTCTCTTTTGGTAACTATTTCGTTTTGGATTTTTTATTTTTGAAAATTAAGCTTATAGACATTACTTCTACCTCAAAAATTTTTCTTTTTGTTATGTGCTTTTACCAGTAATTTAAAAAACCAAGCCCAATTTTTAAAACGAAAAAAGGAGTTTTTAAATACTTGTTTTTATTTTGGAAATTTGGCTAAAATTTCAACCATTGTATTTAAGAAAGATGCATATTGTTATAGAAAATGGAGAAAAAATGAGCTTAAATTTCAAGAACCAAAAGCAAAGAGCGAAATGGTTACGCAACTGGGCATTTATAATTTAAGTCACTATATGCTATGTACTATGTACTAAATAATATATAGGAGATTATAAGTATTTAGTTTTGTTAAGCTTATGTCATCTTCATACCTAATCTATGAAGCATAGATATTTTTTGTGAGGCAAAAAATTAGTATCAGACACGTATCAGATACTGATACTTTCAGATACGTATCTGATACACGATTTAACGTATCTATTTCTATGCATACTTTTTTTTTTTAAAAGAAAAAAGATAAGCAAGACATCTAATCTTTTCCAATCTAAAACTAGGCAACCTATTAAAAAAACTCACAACTCGAGTCCAAAACTAAAAGAAGAAAAAAAAAGCTAATGGACCAAACCCTATATTAGAATCATCTAATCTCCATCTTCACATTTGAGTTCCCACAAAGTCCACCAAAATATAAACCATTTGGATATCTTCAATAATTCAGTAAAGAAGTTCTTCGTTTATCTTCATACTTCTCCTTCTAATCTTCTTTTTCTTCTTTGTAATATGAGTCACTTTTCAATTGTGTTTTATTAACTATTGTTATCAACTTGTATGCTAAATTTATCTATATCCTAGATTTTTTCAAAGAAAAAAATGTATTTTTAACGTATCAATATCCTTGTTTGTTAGAATTATATATATTAAAAAATTATATAGAAAAATGATGCATTTCAAACGTATCCGTATCTTAATTTTTTAGAAATTGATGAATCGCCATATCCGATCGTATTCGTATCGTGTAACCGTATTTGTATCTGTGCTTTGTAGTATCTAATTAATTTGTTAACAATTTGACTTTTTAACTATATAAAGAGAGAAACTATTTAAGAAAGATGCTACAAGATGGCCAACGTTTTGATGCCCTTAAAAGTAAAGAAGAGATGCTTATTAAAAGTTATGAATTGCCACCATACAGAATAATCTTACGTGTATGAGACGAGTCGATGTAAATTAAAGCAACTTTGTTTTTATCAAATAAATTATAGGTTAAATTATAAAGAATTTTCTTAAAATTTTGTCTTCTATTTTAAAAATACTCTAGTAATATATGAAATGGTCTACTAATAATGATCTTAAATGAAAGGTCTCGATTTCTATTTGGAATTTTAATAAATTTCTATTCCAAGGATATATTTTTAATTTTGGAACGTTTATGAAAATTGAAGAATAATATTGCAACATTTAAGAGATCGTTTATTTTTTAGGAATTTAGATAACCGGAATCTTATATGCTCAGTATTTAGATATTAAAAATTATGGATGTCTGACATCTTTAAATTATCATGTTTGTTTTGTTGGAATATTTTTTTATATAGCTAAAAATATTTTGATAGATATATTTGTTTCATAGGATTTCTATTCGAAAATGTCTTAAATTTACATAATATTTCAAAAATACCATTATGACTATTTATTAATTTATACTTAATTTGATATAATTTGAACTCATTATTTATTATTGCTAAAACTAATAAGAATTACGATATAACTAAAAATATATGATATATATGGTTAACAATATTTATTTTAACTATATAATGCAAATGTAGATTGATATATATATATATATATAATAAAATAAAAAAGGAAAGACAAAAATGGAAAATGGGGATGCTCTCAATTCCAGAATCTGGAAAATCCATCTTTTAGAAGGGCATCCAAAACTCTCCAGGTGCCCTCCATCTGGGCATCCTAAAATGTTTGAGAAATTTCAGATGTCAGGACATCTTACAATACCACAAAACAAATGTGGTAATCCAGATGCCCATTCCATGAAAATCTAGAAAATACCTATAAAACGACCCCTAAAAGTATAGAGATATTTTTTCAACAAATAACAAAGTTGAAGGGTATAATAATTTGTTAAATTTATCAATTCTTCCCTTATTAAACATACCCTAAATTCAAAATGCCTACCTAGTTTCCAAACTTCTAAGATTAACAATTTAGGCTACATTTAATAACAATTTGTTCTTTTTTAAGAAAAAATGAAGCCTATAAATAATCATTTCACCTCTAATTTTATTGTTTTATTATCTAATTACTATCCATATTCTCAAAACTTAAATAAAAGTTTTGAAAACTAAAAAAAAAAAGAGTAGTTTTTAGAAACGTTTTTATTTTTGGAATCTAGCTAAAGAGTTCAATTCTCGTATCTAAGAAAAAAATGAAAACTATAAACTAAAATTACAAAATCAAATAGTTACCAAATGGGAGTGTTAGCTAATTCTTTGCTATATTTTTTTTTCATCTAAGGCTTAATTAATTCTGGATCGTCCCTCTAACCTATGTAGCTTGAAATCATGACGATATTATTAACATATTTATACATATAATCAAAGTTGCATCATTCATTTATCAAAAACAAAAATAAGAAATAAGAAACAAATAGATGAATGAAGAAATTACTAACCGTAGATTTGAACAAGAAAAAGTAGTAGAAGAAGGCTACACAGAGATAGAGAGAGCTTGAATTGATTAACAATGGCGGATTTGCCTTCAATGTAAAAATTATTGATAGCTAGCTGGAAAACCATTTATAAATGACATTATTTATTCATTTATTTATTTTAGGTTCAAATGGGATTTTTTTATTATAACTTAATACCAAACGTGCTCCATACACAAAATAATTATTAACACTAAAAGTCATAATAAAACATTAAATATGATTATAGTAATAATTATATGTTAAAAAATTTCTGAAATTTTTGGCTGTACACTTCGTGGTTTGGTTAGTGAAGTTCAAAAAGTACAATTTTTTTAATTTTTAGGGTAAATTACTTTTTAGTCCCCTGATTTGAAGAATATGTGTGTTTTGTTCCTAAACTTAAAAAAATGTACTCTTTTAGTCTTTGAATTTTAAAAAAGAATTACATTTCATTTCTTAGTTTTCAACATATACTTTTTAGTTGTTGAACTTTTAAAAGTAAGTTTAAAAGATATTTGAAGTAAGTTATTTTTTTATAATTATTTTAATAATTATATGATATTTAAGATTAGAATAATATATTTGAAGGATAATTTTAGAGAGAAGAGAATTTGTTAAAATCTATATTTTTTAATATTGAATGCTATATAATTATTTAAAATAATAAATTATTTGAGGGGACTTTTAAACTTATTTTTTAAAAACTCAAGATTAAAATGATAGATTTTAAAAAGTTAGGGATCAAACAAACCTATACTTAGATCTCAGGGACTAAAACGATATATAAATTGTAATAACATTTTGTTAGAGTGTGTTTGATAGGTTCTTTATCTTGCTTAGAGAAGAAACTTAGGTCACCCATTGTTGGTCGTGGACTTAGATCTCGGACCTAACACGTCTTTGGTAAGCCATTTAGGAATTCAATAGGAATTTCATGATCGGCGATTAGGTTTTGTTAGATGATATAATATTAAACTTACTTTCATTCCATAACTTAAACTTTTGAATTAATCAATGATTTAACATGGTATCAGAGTAGTGGTCCAGGGAGATCATGTATTCAAACCCCTACAATGTTGTTTCCTTCCCGATTAATATTTATTTCTACTTATTTGACGTTTTCCATATTTCAAGCTCACAAGTGAGGGGGGAGTGTTAGATGATATATAATTAAATCTACCTTCACCCATCAACTTAACTTTTTTGGTCAATCGGTGATTTAACACAAACCCACATATTCTTTCAAGTTTAAGGACTAAAAAGGTAATTTCTCCTTATTTTTATATTTTGAAATATAGGTTTAAAGAATCATTGATGTTAGTCTTTCCCATTTGCTAATATTTTTTCTTATCATTTCAATTTTAAGGTGACGTGGAAAGCTAAATAATAATAACAACCATAGAGTATCATTTCCTTTACTCCATTTGAAAATTGTTCGATTGTTGCATATAATTTTTTACTATTGGATGTAGAGAAAAGTACCTCGAATTTATTCAAGTGATTTACTATATGGCATTGAAAAGCACTCAAATGTAATTTTCTCAGGCTTAGAACTTTGTTGGTTTTATTGATAATTTATGTTTCTGGATGCTTTTCTATGTTAAATTTATAGGAATTGAGATTTTGGACCTGAACGACTAACTAGAGTGGAAGTTGATGAAAATACTTTGGAAAGTCAAAGTTTGACCAAGGACATGATAAAAGATGAAAAGGGTTGAAAAAGTGCTCATGGCATGCTGCGACACTCTAATCTGAGAGCACAAAACAGGGGAGCATTGTGGTGCTAGGACACAGTGTCAGGATGCTACTAAAGATTTTCGCCTGCAGCACCACGGTGCTCGGGACCAAGCAAACCAATGTCGCTACACTACTTATGTTGCCGCAACGCCTCGACAAATAACCTTCTATTTAATTTACAAGTTCTTGTCTTTCAAAAGGAGTTCGATTAGAGTTTTACTAAGGGTTTTCCACAAAGGCTAAAAGGTTGCTATTCAGAGAGGGTTTCAAAGCTTAATTTCGAGCTTGATCAAAGATATAGATTGAGAGGAAGACGTTAAGTGGTGCTAGCAACAGATCGAGATCAATGGCTAACTCTTTGCTTTTCTCTTATTGTACCCTTTAGATTTATGTAGAACATATTGTTGATGAATATTACGAACATTATGAGAGGCTGGTTTTATTTTCAATTCTAGGGTTAGATTGAATTTATTAGTATGTGGATGTTTACTTTAAATTAGTTAGATTGATTTATGATATTGATTTTCTATCATATTTATGCTTATTCGACTTGATGCTTGATCATCATTAGATCGTTGTTAAACTTTTAATCTTGTTTGAGAGAGAGGGTTTTAGGCTTGAATTGGTATGTTAGAGTAGCGATAGAATGTGCACGAGAATAATGACAAATCATTAAACGTTTTTAATAAAGAGTTTTAATATTGCACCAAGATTGATAGATTGCATAAAAATTAGATCAATGTTCAGGTGTTAGAAAGGGTTGATGAGGAAACCTGCATAATAGACTTCTAGACTTAAGTCGATGATTAAATCATTACGAAAATAAATTGATTCCATATATCTTTTGAATGAAATTGAAACCCTAGGACATTCTTAGTTGAGTGATACACTTATTTGACTGCTCCACTTTGTGTTTACAACATCGCCATCACTTTTTAAATTCCTAGATAAAATTGAAATGACTTCCTGATAGCTAGAACTAAATTGTTAATTCCTTGATAGCTTCTCTTTTTTGCAATTCAATACCCTTATAAATACATAAAAGAAAAAGTTGCAAATATAACAATTAGGCTCAAAATATTAACATATGTAGCAAAATGAAAAAATAATGTAGATATAGCAAAATCTAGATCCGGCTTTTGGGGTCTTTTAGTGATAAACAATATCAATTTTTGGAGTCTATCAACAATAGAATCTAGCACTAAATTTTACTATATTTACAATTCTTTAAAAATGTTGTTATACATTTAATTATTAGTCATACTAGTGTCTATTACAATTACCCTAAATAAAATGAATAAGATTTTTCCAAACTTAGTTAATCTAAGAACTTTTGATGAGACATCATCATTTTATCAATAAATTTCAACTTTTGTAAATGGTAAAGGCCTTTTCTAAAAAAAAATAGTTTAGGAAGAATGCAATTCTTTTAAAAAAAGAAAAAAACAATATCATAGTCATTATTGATTAAATTATATATTAGCTTTTAGTAAAAGTAAGGACAACAATATTTTCTTTTGTAAAGGACCCATAAGAATATATTAGTTGTATCTGTTGGACAGATTCACCTAATGCATCCAAAGAAATTTCAATTATTGATGATAAGAGTATATTATAAGTGCATTGCATTTGTAATATAAAATACAGCTGTAATTTTACTTCAACATTAAAAGGAAAATAGTGGAAAGAGAATAAATGTGCATAATAATGGTCCTTTCTATCCACGCTTCAATAAAATCCTTAAACTTAATTTTAAAAAATGATAAGAAAAAACCATCTTTTTTTATCACAAGGAATGTGTTGCAACATTTTTAATACTTAATAGATTCTAAACATGAGTTTTCTTTTTTTTTTTTTTTTACGAGAAGAAATAAAAAATTTCGAATTTTTTCGCCTTTTAAATAAGAAACCGTTATTGCAAGAAAGAGTGCAATACGGTATATTTTATTGTAAAACAAGGGAAACAAGAACAAAGTAGGAGAAGAGGAAGTAGAGAGTGAATGTATTTTCTATTCAATTATATCACTCATAGGTAGCAATGACCACTGTTTATATAGTTTACAAGATATGCAAAAAGTAAATATATAGAGAAAATAGTGGAGAGGATAAATATGGAAAAAAAATATTTGGGGATATGTAGTCTATGGACATCTATATCTAACTCAAATATTAATAACATTCCCCTTTTAGGTGTTCATAATATATAGAATATATGCCTCATATAAAACCTTCCTAGAAAAAACCCAACGGGATAACAACCTAATGAAGGAAAAAGAGTATATTATTCATATATTTTAATAATCACCTCATTAAAAAACCTTGCTAGGAAAATCTAGTAGGGAAAGAGAGTGCACCACATTTACTCCCATTCATGAAAATATCACTTGATAACTCTTGGTTGTCACATGCAAATATATTGTGTTAACTTCTCAAATGTTGTTGTAGGTAACACAGTCGTCAATAAGTCTTCTAACTCATCTTTTGAAGAAATATGTTGAATAATAATGTTGCCACTTTATGCTTTATTGTCTTCATATAAGAATACTATTGGTTCACCTCATGAATCATTGGGATTTTAGCATGTATTAAAGTAGATGTTGTTATGAACTGCTTCATAAGCTGACATAAAATATAAAAATTATTCTTTATGTACTGAGTAACCTATATAAGATCTAGTTTGCATGGGTTAGATAAAAAATTTGCATCTTCACATGTAACTAGATCATAATTAGATTTATTAGAATAACTTAAATATATGTAAATTAATTCTAAAAATAAAACATAACATACGCTTAACTCTACTTTAATATCCTTCTTTTGGAGGAATAATATATTTATGTAACAAAGTTACTAAAAACACTACAACATAATTAATAAAGATATATAACTGCACTTATTTCTCAAAATTTATGGTTCTTCAAAAACTAAAATTCTTCATGATCTTTTTGAGATCAGATGTGAGATGATATATCTTTTTCACATTGAGTGAATGAACCACCATAGGAGTATTCAATGATGTACATAGTCCATATAATATCTTTATATATAAGTCGATGCGATTCCATTTTCTTTATGCTTTATTTGCAAAAGCTAAAGTAAAACTTATCATCTCACTTTCTTTCTTAAGAAACTCTATTGCATTTGAAATGTAATGACCCGACTCTCTAACACATACTGGAAGGACGTTACTACATGCATGCATTACTTGAAAATAGTTCTTTTGCAAACTTATGTAAACGAAATAAAACCCTTTTTTTTTTAAATGAAGCGGTAAATGAATAAAAACATATAATCATTGGTCGGGGTACTCTTAACTCCAATTTAAAACAAATTAAGTAAATGGCCAAATAAAGCAATCAAAGAACTAAATGTTTGACCTCCAAACTAAAACAGAGAAATATGAGAAAAACATATGCAGAAGCGGTGTCAAGTCCCATAAGCCCTAGTTACGGATTCTTCTTGTCATTTGTCATTCTGTCCTTGCCTTTATCTAAAAAACATGTCAAAGGAAAGCGTGAGTATGAAAATACTCAGTAAGTGACCCACTATTGAGCCCACTAGGTGAACTTGTTAGCTTTCCTCTCTGTGCATAGGTGTACAACACATATTATAGGCATAAATATAGGCATAGGCATAGGCATAGACATAATTAGTGAACCCGAAGGAGCACAAATCATAGCATAAGTAGTAATCCTAAAAGAATATATAACATGACATAGGTGGTGACCCTATAGGGGCACTGAGTCAGTCATAAGTAGTGGACTCGAAGGTTCACAAGCCATAGATGTACACAGCCCGATAGAGAAACTAATAGTCACCATTTAACCTAACATGCATCAATCAGCCAACAGGTCTTATACCATATTCATAATCATAGTCATAACAAACATAGCCATCATATCCAGCATGCAAAATGCAAACATAAGATCTCATGTCATGTTCATAACAATATAGCTCATTGATTACCAAAACGCCTGCACAATCCTTACATTAACTAGGCATAACAAATCATTCTATAACATTTAATAGTATGCTTTCACAGTATACACTCAATCTTAACATCAACCACTTGGTTAAGGCGTTTGGCTCAAGAGCAAACTGATAGTAAGTGTCACATCCCTCCCAGTTTACCCACTTAAATCGTAAGGGGATGTGACGACAGCAGTTACCGACCTACTTGCCAACACTTACTGCCTAACTTACAAATATAACCTGCTTAAAACTTTGTTATGCAAAAACGACTTAGCGACACAATAAACTATGACTTGAACCAGCAAAAGCAACTTAGTTGCATCTCAGAAAAAACAACAAAACATACATCCATCAAAACAATATAAAAATAAATACTGGGTCCCAAAAAAAAAATCCACTAGTCCCAGACTTCTCTCACAACCATGTGTACATTAATTATAAGCTTTAACCTAAGATTTCTCCTTCTTACCCGAGTCTTGAGTGGCGAGTAGTAGTGGATCAACCTCGGGGAATATGACCGCTACCTGGGAAAAAGAAAATACTTGAAACGGTGAGCTGGTTGTCCAGTGAGTGACTCATACAAATAGTTCATCTCAAGCCTTTTAAACACATAATAAAAATGTAAATATGCTGAAATTAGCCTCAAACAACTTATGTAGTAATATACATTAAACATAGCATCATAATCGTACATGTTATCAAACCTTAGTTGAGAATGAGTGTTCGTAGTTTAAGCTCTCAATGTCCATTCATGGCCATGAGACCCATACTTCGGTCCCATCATAATGATTGTTGCCAAGAGACCCATACTTCGACCTCTCATACTGAACTACCTAAGTGCACGTGGAGTATACTAAGTACCGTCAACACCTTAGGTACTTCCTCAAATACCTTCTATACATTCAGCATCCGGCTCACTAGAATCGTACCATTCATAGAAAGCATGTGTAAATAAAGCTTTAGGCATAACATTTACCTAGCTTTCACCATAAGAGCATTGTCATATTTCAACATGCATGCTTCACGAAATATAAACATTTAGCTTTTACAATACTTTAGAATTCAGCCTTGACATGCACTAGAATTAGTAAGACTTATTTAAATAGCTTAAATATCATGCTTAAAAAATGTTATGAACTCTTTAAAATCATAGGTATAAACTTTAGTTGCTTGGAAAACCCATAAAGCTTAGCGTGAAATTCATTTGGAATGCATGACTTTTTATATGTAAATTTGAAGACATTTAGTCACTCACGGGTCTTTAGACTTGTTTTTCTTAGGCTTGATAGGCTTCCCCAATGACATTGCTTCTACACATAAGAATAAAAATTTTAGCTAGTACTTTGATCTCCCTTTTGAGACTACTCTTTTTAAACCAAGCTCACACTTAGTAGGAAATTTCCTGTTCATTCAACAAATTTCAGATTAAGCTTCTAATATCAATAACTCAAAAATCAGAATTCATTTTAAGAAAGTTCCTTTTTCAAACATGCTCATAATTGTGTTAACAACGTTACCTTAAACTTTCAGCATAAAACTTCTTCTGGTTTGATTTAGGGCTTTAAATCTTCCTCAATGGCCTTAAACCACAAACTCCCTACTTGTTAAATTCTAGGTTTAATTTCCAAAATATGTAACTCAAACCCTCAGACCTTATCTTGCAAAATTTCCTTCTACAAACTTACTTGTAATGGTGATAAAAATATTACCTTAAATTTTTAGCTTGCAATTTCATGTGGTTCGGCCTAGATCTAAGATTCTTTGTCGAGTATCTGGAATCGCTTTTCGAAAATGAACGTTTTCCTCTTCCTTCCTTCACCGGCCTTTCGGCGAGAACTTCCTTCCAGTGGCTCGATTTTAGAAACTAAACTCGTAGCTGTCCAAAAGTACCAAGATCGTTTCATTTGCTCAAAGGAATCGTCGAAATCGAGCTCTTAAAATTTCCTTTCCTTTTTATACTACTGCCCAGCCTTCTGCATGAAATATCCTTAAGCCACCTCACCCACTAGTAAAGATTAAGGACCCAAATTAAGCCATTTGTCCAGACAAATAAAAGAAAATTTTAAAGCTGAATGTTTTGGGCAAACTTTATCCTTGATGAAAAAACTCTATGGAAATGGGTAATTGCTCTATGGAAATTTCAATGGTATTCTGGTAAATACTCGATGGAAAAACTCGATGCTCGATGGGATACTCGATGCTCGATGGCTTGCTCGATGCACGATCCTTCCTCGATCGCTCACAGTCAATGCTCAACCCTTCCTCGATCGCTCACACTCGATGCTCGACCCTTCCTCGATCGCTCATACTCGATGTTCGACAACATTTACTTGATGCCTGCCTTGTGCTTACTCGATGCTCAACCACCATTCTTTACAACCAACATTTAGCCAAAATTTCTCTTTACAAGGCAGCTTAATAAGTACCTGTGAGCCAATTTTCCCATACTTAAACATTTTCCTTCTTCAAAACTTATCCTTTACCCAATTCCCACAATTCCATTCTAACTTAAATATTTAACCTTCTTACTTTACTAAACTCACAATAAACATATTTAAAAAGGAAAGTAAGGTTTGGGTTTTACAGTAAGACACTTACCTTAAATTAAGTCTAAAATAACATTCGGATTTGGTTAACGACGTGAAGGTAACCTTCAACAAATCTTGAATTAAATCCTACAACACAACCCATAATAATTTCAACTCTTAAAGCCAATTCATTCATGAATTTATTCAGATGATTCTAGTAAGTTTTTTTTGCCCAATACACGGATCCTCAAATTGCTCCAAGCTCTTCAAAATCAACACGTTCCTAAACAAAACACCACAATGTTATAAGTAAATCCCCAACAACTCAAGTAACCAACAAAAACCTAACCTTAGGAATACTTACCAAAATGGCCTAAAATCGATCCTAAATTTCGCTGGACAATAGCTTCAAAAACCTTCAAACCCCAATTTCTAACTTGAAGAGTGGAAACAAATCAAGTATTAGAAAAAAAAAAAAAAAACTTGGATGGGTGAAGATAATCTTCAAAAAATCCCATTAAACCATCAAATAAACCAAAAGCTTATCCAAATATACAATTTCTGCAGAACCCACGACACTCTGGTGAAATGAACGGAAGCTGGATTCAAGGCGACTTGTGGCTGGGACTCCAGGATGCGGCAACTCAACATAGAGGAAGGGAAAACGATGTGTCAACGAGTTGAAACAATGCCAATGGACACACGACGGAGAGAGAGAGAGATCAACGACATATACTAATGGCTGATTGGTGAGCATCCGACGACCACAGCTTGATGACAAGACGACTGAAAGGCTGATGACATCTACGACGCATGGCTAAGGGAGATCATAGAAGAGAGGGGAAAACGGGAGAAGAAAACTAAACGCAGGGTTCTTTTTTTTTCCTTTCTTTGCATGTATAACGAAGTCAAAAGTGTGTGTGTATATATATTTATTTATTTCTTCAATGTAACCCTAACCCTAGCGAACAATATCATTATATTTCCTTTTCCCTTTTAAAATCTCCACCTTCCACCAAAAACATATATACATAATAATTATTTTCCTTTTTTATCCTTAGATATATATATATATATATGTCCAATTATCTCTTCTTCCTTTCTAAATTTCCAAATTTAATTATCTTAATCCAATAACTAAATTCCGATATTAAAATTCAAAGTAAACCCAAATAATTCAAGATAAGTAAATTAAAATTACCAGAAAATTTAGGGAGGTCATATTCTTCCCTCCTTAAGAAACTTTCGTCCTCAAAAGTTCTCATCCTGAACGAACTCTAGGTACTGTACTCTTATCTTATCCTCTCGTTCCCAAGTTATCTCTTTGAACTTTTGATTCTACCAAAGAACTTCACTAGTACAATCTCCTAGTTACGCAACACTTTCACTTCCCTTGCCAGGATTTGAGTTGGTTTTTCCTCATAGCTCAGGTTCTCATTCAATTGTAAAGGCTCGTAATCTACCACATGAAATAGATCTGCCAAATACTTCCTCAATATAGAAACATGGAAAACATTATGAACTGCAGAGAGAGATTTTATGCCCTAAAACTCGTAGATAGCAAAGGTAAATGATTTACTGTCATGAATCAAGAGTTAACCATATTATTTCAATAAGTGTTATTGATTGTTTTGAACGTGCTTTGTCTTAATAACCCTAAATCCAATAAACTAACATCCTATGTTGTCTTATGAGTCTTGAACTGTACGTAGAGATATACAGGGATCAATGTTCAAGATACAACCTAAAGGGTCTATAGTATAGGGATAAGGTTGGGTACCTTATCTTGGTGACACTATGGATAAACTTTGTATTTGATACAAATGCAATGATCCAATATATTCGTGTAAGCGACATACAAGTGGAGGTATCCTATGTAATGAGTTTGTATAAGACCGAACCGCGAAATAATAACCACTAGATGTAACTCTATTGACTAGTTAGGTTTCTATCAATATGATGACCTAGGCAATTTAGTCTTAATCCTGAGTCTATTATAAACTCCTGTTCACGAAAGATTGTCCTTTGATTTGTATGAATTAGAGAGGCTAGTTCACCAACTCAATAAGCCTACCATTTTGTGGACAAGACTAAGTGGGGAGTTTGGAACATAATAACACAAAATGGATTTCACTCCTTCCCGACTTTAGGATAAGTAGATGAGTGTTCCCTTAATTGGTGTCTCCGGAATATGAATAAAGGGCCCTACACTCTCATTGGCCCAAGAGAGGCTTCTGTGTAATGGTTGGACCATAAATAGGTTGTTCATTAGAGGAGAATTGGTACCTAAGAATACAGAGGTAACCCAGGGGTAAAATGGTAATTTAACCCAATTAAAGTTACATACACTCGTGAAGGATTAATTTGTTGTTATTGGTCTATATCCGTGGATACAGAAATATATCTGCAGTAAGAATAATGCAGTTGTGGGTCTTTAGTGGTGTGTACCCACAGTTAACGAATATTGATTAATATAGTTAATGAGTTTAGTCAATTAATCTCATATCGTCAGAGTTTCTGATCTGTAGGTCCATGAAGTACCCTTCTTAGCTCATAAAGGGAATTGGGTAAATGTCTTGAATAGAGTTTGAAATATTCAAATTCACTTAGGAAAATAGTTATAATGTACCATGCTACATTATAAGATAAAGTATACATTTTAATTAAACTTTATAATATAAATTCAATTTTGGATATGATTCAAAATTAATTTATGGGAGAATTAAATATTTGAAGGAGCTCAAATATCTATTTAATATGAATTGGATTCATATTAAAACTTTAGGTTAAAATTAATGCGTATTAGATGCACATTAAACTATAGGTTATGAGAGAAATACAATTAAATATTATTCAAGTGTCGGTTAAATTAAATATTTGATATTTAATTTGATAATTAATTATGTGATTATTTAAATAAGATTTAAATGAAATAATTAATTAAATAAGATTTAATTAATTAATTAATTAATTTGATTTACTCAAACCAAATTTTAACTCCCACGTAAAGAGTTAACATGAACGTGGGATGACTCCCACGTTTCTTTCTCTCTCTCCTTTGATTAATAACCTAAAAAAATTTGAAGAATACAAGTGATTGCAATTCGATACATAGAAACGTTATGTGAAAATTGATCTCTAAAAAATTCTCCTCTTTCTTCCTATAATTTTTGGTTCCCAAAAATCATATCAAGAATTCTTAGAGAATAGAAAGGTAATCTATTAGTGGTGTTCAAGAAATCTCAAGGAGAATTGGCATTCGAGTCTTCAACGAAAGTGAATATTTTTGTTTCCCTTTCTCTATAGGATTTATTTTTATGCATGCTTAACGTAGGATTTTTGCAGTAGGTTTAATTTTGTTAAATCTCTTTGTCTTATTCTGTTGTTTCCCAGTGTACTGGGTATTTTGTTTTCTAAATTAATTTCAAGAAATGGTCTTGAGATTTTTTGTTGCACTAGGGCTTTTATCCTTATAAAAGTAACAAAAAAAGAAAAAAAAACCCAATCCTAGGAATGCTTACCAAAAAGGCCCAAAGTTGATCCTAAATTCCGCTAGACAACAACTTCAGCAACCTTCAAACCCCAATTTCTAACTTGAATAGTGGAGACAAATCAAGTATTAGGTAAAAAAAATGGATGGGCGAATATGATCTTCAAAAAATATAACATAAATCATCAAATAACGGAAAAGCATACCAAAATATACAATTCCGATGTAACCCACATCATTCCGACGAAACCAATGGCAGCTAGAGTCAAAACAGCGTATAACTAGGACTCCAGGGTGCAGCGACTCAACACAGGGGAAGGTAAAATGGTGTGCCGACAAATGGAAACGATGCAGATGGACGCACAATGGAGAGAGAGAAATCGACGGTGTCGACTGACAGCTGACTAGTGAACGTCCAGCAACCATGAAACACACTCCAAAAATGCGTTCTTTAGGCTTAAAATTTAGTTAGTTGTATGCTTAATTAGTGATCTTTGATACTTTTTTAATTGTAGGAAATCGAGCAATTAAACTAGAACATGAAATTTTGAGGATAAAATGACCAAAGTACCCCTAAGAAAGGTCAGAAATTAGACATAGGGCAAGGAGAAAAGTGGAAGAAATTGTGAAGTATCAAAAATAGGGCAGCATAACGTGTAGCATTGCAATGTTGCCCTGTTATGCTGAAGACTCGAGAGGCAAAAACAGGGGAGTGTTATAGAGCATTGCAATGCTCTGGAAAGACAAGCACGCATCACTCTGTCAAATAAGACAGTGTCGCAACACTGCTTTCAAGCGTTGTGACACTACGACAATTTTTTTATAAATATTGCTTTCTTTCGATTGTAGAGAGGAGGTTGGTTTTAGGGTTTATTTTGGGATTTCGTTAAGGCCTCCACAGAGACTTGAGATCTTGGTAGATATAGTAAGTTGGAGCGAGTGGAAATTTGAAGAGATCGTTGGAGTGTGATGCCGAATTTAAGGATGATAGTCAAGAATCAGGCTTGCATCTTTTTCCCTTTTTTAATTTTCTATTTCTTTGTATTTGGATGTATCATGAATGGTCTAAATTTATGTTGTACCCATGAGTGACTAATTTGTAGTTTTAGGGTTTATGGTTTTTGTTGTTGGATTATTTTTATATTAAATTGGTTGTTTCTTGAAATTGATTGATTGCATATTATTTTAGCATGTCTATTTCTTATGCTTTTGAACATGTGGTCAATGTTTGAATGATGTGTACTCGATGCCTTGCTTGAGGGAGAGGGTATTGTGTTAGACCGAGTATGTTAAATTGTTAGTCGAATATGCACGAAGGTGATAGAAGATTAACAAGGATAAAAAATAGAGAATTTTATGTTGGGATTGGTGTCCTAATTATCCTGGAGTCTCGTAGTTTGTAAACTGTACACATATTATGAATAAAATAAGAGTTATTTTATTTGACATTTACTCATATCCAATAAACAAAGCTCCATGGTTATTGTATGTAAACTTAAACATGTATATGAGATATACAAGTGGATGATGCCTTAAGTGATAACCTAAAAAGGTCTGTAGTATGAGGATTAAGGAGGGATACCTAATCTTGGTGACATTACAGATACGGCTCGCTTTGTAGAGATTTGCAAGTGTTGTGAACTGCTACAGATGGTAGATTTTGACCATTCATGTGGAGACATGCGAGCGGGGGTGTCCTATACAAAGAGTTTGTATAGACCGGACCACGAGATGACTAGTCTCTTTATATAACGTCGTTGATACATGAGACTTACATCTCATCTAAATAACCATAGGTGACATGACCTCAATGCTAAGTGTTTTAGGAACTCCTGCGTTTGAGAGTGGTCCTTTGATAGTATGAGTGAGAGTGGCCAGATTGCTAACTCAACATGCCTACCTTTTTGGGGATTTTTCTGATTTAGGAGTTGGGAACTCAGTTACACAAGATGGAATTCACTCCTTCTTCGAAGTAGGGGTAAGTAGTTAGATTGCTCCCTTAAGGGTTGATTCCAGATCTTGAACATAGTGGTCACAACTTCTCTTTGGAAAAAAGGACTTAGTCATAGTAGAACTATGACTTATGTTCATTAGAGGGATCAGTGATACTTAAGAAGTTAGATGTAGCTACAGGGGCATAACGGTTATTGGCCCAACTATACTTATGAGCGATCTGTGAAGGGTTATCGCACTATTGATTGGTTGATATGGATACAAAATATATATGTAGTAAGAAGAGTGCAGTTTTCGGTCTTTAGTAGAGTGCCTGGCAATTAATGGATGGTGGATCCTGTGACTAAAGAGTTTAGTCAGTTATTCACGTACCATTGGAGCTTTAAGCTACAGGTCCATAAGGTCCCCTTGGTAGCTAAATGGTTTCAAGTTGAGAATCAATTCTTGGTGTTGATTGATGTAAATGAGATACATCAAGTGGAGGATTAATGTAAATGAGATTTACATTGAGTACCATGAAATAGAAGAAAAAAAACTATGGTTTATATGTTTCATGAGATGAAATATTACTATAGGTTATAAATATAATTTGGTAAGTTGGTTATCATATATATTTATAATAATATTAATTATTAAATAATTATCTATTTTTCTCTAATAACCAATTGAGTGAGAGGTTATTAGTAGTTTTCATGGTAACCGTGAGATAAAAGGAAAAATATTTTCCTAATTTTAGTAAGTTGTTGTGAGAGTTGATTTTCTCGGAAACGCACTCACGGTTTGCTGTTAAGTGATTAGGATTCACCAAACGATAGTTGAAGAGAGACTAAACGATCGTGGAATGAGACTACACGATAGTTCACTTAGCTGGTCGTCTTCTAAACGATCGCAGGGCTTTTGCTATACAATAGCTTTTCATCTTCTAAACAATTGGACATTCGTCTATACGATAGACCTTTGTCATCTCCCACTTGCTCGATCATTTACACGATTATTATTCCTCCAGTCTCTTCCTCTAACCAAGTCCACACAGAGCCCACACTTCTGGATTTTTATACTGAGAATACCAAGGTAGCCATTGTGGTGGTGTTGTACTCAACTCGGCTGAGGTCGAGGTTTTGGAGGCAGTTCATTGTGTTCATGGTTGTTGTTGATCGTGCAGTGTTTCGGTCATTGTGTTCGAGCGTTCGTGTATTGCAGTCTTGGAGATTGAACAAGCGTTCGTGATCGAGGGAGTTTGAAGATGAGTATTCAAAGGTATGTATAATCATTTCCTTGATTATCTGGTAAAGCATGTTGTAATTTCGTATTGTTCATGCCCGGTTAGTTTCCGTTTCTTGATTGTAATTGTGTATGTTCAAATACGAATGGATTTTGGAACGATCATTCCGCTGATCATGGAAATCCTCATGTCAGATTTCCTTCATTTTAGTATTATGCTTAATTAATCAATTGCATCAAAGTTAGTTAAAGTAGGCGTTAGAAAGGGTAGAGCTCGAAGGAGGATACCAGAATTAAAGACTCTAAGGTCTATAATTTACATAAAATCAATCTAAGGCATAAACAATAATTCTAGTTGATCCACCAATGAGATCATAACCTTAGGGCGTGTCTTAGCTTGTTCTCACCCCGATGTTATCTTTCATTTTCTTTCTAGGATTAGATTAGTTAAAATCTCATCACGGTCTGGTCCCATAGATAAAATTAGAAGGATCTCTAGATAGCTAAAAGAGTCAAACCAATTTCTTGGAGAACGATATTCGATCACTTGACCATTTTACTAAATTATAACTCGATGCGTGCATTTGCACATATCAAACCACGACTTGATGATCGGACTGCTGGAAGGGTAGCGACATCTGCGGCGTGTGGCTAGGGAGATCACAAAGGAGGGGGGAAAACAGGAGAAGAAAACTAGGCTGCAAGGTTCTTTTTTTCCTTTCTTTGCATGTATAACGAGATATATATATATATATATATATACCACTCTTTAAGGATGAAATAGGAAAATAGTTATTATGTATATATGTTTTTAGTGGAAGGTGGGGATGATATAGTTGGCTAGGGTTTCGGGTTAGGTTGAAGAAATATGTATATATGTGTGTGTATGTATATATATGTATATACATACGTATATATGTACATATGTATGTATATATGTATGTATGTATGTATGTACGTACGTACGTACGTATGTATCCAATTATCTCCTCTTCCTTCCTAAATTCCAAATTGCATTATCTTCACCCAAGAATTAAATTCTCATATTAAAATTCAAAGTAAACCCAAACAATTCAATATAAATAAATTAAAGTTACTAGAAAATTTAGGGATGTCACATGAAATCTCTTCAGGAATTTCTACTCAAATTATTAACATATATATAAATGTAGGAATATATCAACATGCATCGGAAGCAACAAGGATCATTAAGCATTCTAATTCATTAATTTTGGCTTTAAATCTAAGCATGCTCATAAAATACAAAGTGAGTTTCATGACATACCTTTGTAGAACACTTTGAATCACGATTCTCAGCTGCAAATCTTTTCCAAATCTCGTTGTGGACCACCTCTAGATCTTTCTTACTATTCTCTTGAAACTTCAGATTGAGTTGTAAGACTCAAAATAAGCTTAAATGAGGGGAATTTGGAGAAGAAGCTCATTGATGCACCCACTTGAAGAATACCTTCTTCAACTCAAATTTTTTTGTAAAAATTCAATTGATGCATACCTCAATTCCACTTCGATCTTCTCTATTTATTATAAGACATTCATGCAAAGAAGAAGGCTGCATGAGATGCAGCTCATGCTTGGTGAATTGAAGCAAGAGCAAGTGGGATTATTGTGAGCAGCTTGAAGGTGTTAGTGGAGAAAACCAACATTTCCCATTTTGTGTTTTTCCATACTTTTCCAATTTTCAAATTGATTTCCAAAATCAATTTTTATTTCAAAAATTGATATTATTAATTTTACAAAATTAATTTCATAAATTAATTTTTCTAATAAAATTAATAGTAAATAATTAATTAAACAATTTAATTAATTCTAATTAATTTAATATCAAATAATAAATTAATTAAACACAAATTCCACCTTCATGAATTTAATATTTAAATCATATTTAAATATTAATTGATTCTCCAATTCCATTTAATTCCAAAATTTAACGCATAATTATATCCCATATAATTACTAATTTTCTTAATTCTAATTTGAATGTTTCAAATTAACTTATCATGCTACTCTAAAGCTAATCCATTAATGAGCTAGTAGGGGGACCTCGCGGACCTACGGATCATGTGCTACAACGATCTGAGATTAATTGGTTAAATTCTTTACACCAAATTAACCCTCATTCGTTAACTAATGGGTCACTCTACTAAAGCCCCTAGTTGTACTCCTCTCACTGTAGATATATTATGTTCGCTTGATATAATTATGATTAGTAAGTTAACCCTTCACAGGTCGTTCGTAATAACGGTTGGGTTAAATGTCTCTTTTACCCCCGAGATTACCTCTTGATCCTTAAGTCTCACTGATCCTCTAATGAACTATTGGTTTGTGATCCAATCAACAAACTGAGTCCTTTTTGGGCCAATGAGAAGGTGGGACCTCATGTTCAAGACCCAGAGTCAGCACTTAAAGGAACAACCTCTCTACTATCCCTGAAAATGGGTAGGAGTTAATTTCATCTTGCACCTTATGTCCCCACCTATCTACTTGGTCTTACCCCTGAAATGGAGGTCTATTGAGCTGGTGCTGTTGAGCCAACCCTCACCTATGCAAATCTAAGGATAATCCCAAATAAACAGGAGTTCATAGTTATCTTATGATTAAGGTCAAGTTACCTAGGTCATCACTTTGAAATAGTCAGTCTTAAACAGTAAACATTGTTATAAAATAAGAATGGTTGATTTTGTGGTCTAATCTTGCACAAACCCATTGCACTGAATGCCCTCACTCCTCATGTCATAACATGTACGAATTAGGATTACATCGTCTGCAGCACTTTACAACTCCTTGTAACAACTACAGAGTGGGTCACATCCAATAGTGTTACCAGAATAAGGCACCCAACCTCATTCATATACTATAGATCATTTTGACAATTTACTCGAACCTAATCTACTTTTATGTCTCCATATAAAGTTCAAGTACTCATGTAATAATTATGGATCTTTTTAGTTTATTGGATTTATTTCGAAAACGAAATAAGCAATACATATTTTCAATAATAACTTATTGAATTTTCAGAATAAGTTTTATTGTTTACAAACAACGAGTTTTAGGACATAAAACGCAACAAACTCCCACATGGACTAAAACTCTAGTGGTAACTTTTATATCCGAATATATAAAACTGAGTTTCTGAGTTTTATAGAGAAATACAATAAACTAAGGCATCCCATACCCATAGTTTACCATTCAATATCCCATACCCAGTTTTTCTCTCATTTGCTCTAGGTTATTAACCTGGTATTCCTAGTCTTATTAGAAGATTCTCAAACACTTTAGCCGAAAGAATCTTTGTAAACATGTTAATGTACAATAGACTTCTTATTAAATTACATGGAGAATGCATCTTATTCTCAAAACACTTGTTTCTCAATGACGGCTACGAAGTCATACTTTCCTCCCACTACATCGAGGTACCCTCAACTTTTTTTAGTAAGACATATCTGACCTGTCTAAATAACTCTCGTTTATAGTGTTTATTCAATAACTCTTTATTGACTTATGCAAGTTTTAGGGAAATAAATAATACAAGGTGAACTGGAACAACATTCCAATGATGTCGAGAAACCAATTTAAGGTAACTAGAAAGTTTGTCACTGGATTTCAAGTTCTATCAAATAGACCTAGAAATCTTTAAACTTTTTATACTTTGATCCAATCGAAGTATTTTTGTTCTTACCTAACAAATTTTGTACACTCTGAAATTTTCAAGTGTTCTAAACTTATCATTTAGGTTAAATAACTATTTCCCTTAATTGATTTCTAGCCGTTTTAAATATCTGAATATTTACAAATGGCTTTTAACTTGGTTGATTCTTAACATAAGTTGCTATTATTAGGTTTTATGTCCTAAAACTCGTGGTTTGTAAACAATAGAACTTATTCTGAAAGTTCAATAAAGTGTTATTGAATATATGTTTTGCTTATTAGAAATCCAATAAACCTAAAAGTCCTTTGACTATTAGATGAGTACTTGAACTTTATGTGAAGACATAAAAGTGAATCAAGTTCGAGTAAATAGTCAAAATGATCTAAAGTATATGCATAAGGTTGGGTGTCTTATTCTAGCAACAATATTGCATATGGCCTGCTCTGTAGTTGTTATAAAGAGTTGTAAAGTGCTACAAATGAAGTGATCCTAATTTTTTCATGTTGGGACATGAGGAGTGGGGGTGTCTTTGTACAAAAGGGTTTGTACAAGATTGGACCACAAAATTAGTCACTCTTACTTTATAACGTTGTTTACTATTTAAGACTGACTATTTCAAAGTGATGACCTAGGTAAATTGACCTTAATCAACTATGAACTTCTATTTATTCGGGATTATCCTTAGATTTTTATAGGTGAGGGTTAGCTCAACAACATCAGCTCAATAGACCTCCATTTCAGGGGTAAGACCAGGTAGATAGATGGGGACATAGGGTGCAAGATGAAATCCACTTCTACCCACTGTTAGGGATAGTAGAGAGGTTGTTCCTTTAAGTGTTGATTCTAGGTCTTGAACAAGGGGTCTCACCCTCTTACTGGCCCGAGAGGGACTTGATTTTGTTGATTGGATCACAAAACAATTGTTCATTTGAGGATCAATGGGACTTAAGGAACAAGAGGTAATTTTAGAGGTAAAATAGAGATTCAACCTAACCGTTATTACGAATAATCTATGAAGGGTTAACTTATTAATCATGGTTAAATCGAGTGGATATAATATATCTACAGTGACAAGAGTTCAACTATCGGTTTTAGTGGAGTGACCCATTAGTTAACAAATGGGGGTTAGTTCATTCTAATGAGTTTAGCCGATTAATCTTAGATCGTTGGAGCCCATGATCTGTAGGTCCACGAGGTCCCCTTACTAGCTTGGAAATGGATTACCTCTAAAGTAGCATGATAAGTTTATTTGAAACGTTCAAATTAGAATCAAATGGAATTGGAGAATTTATATTTAAATATGGTTTAAATATATGAAGATGGAAATGTGTAAAATTAATTTAATATTGGATATTAAATTAATTAGAGTTACTTAAATTGTTTAAATAATTATTTATTAATTTTATTAGAAAATTAATTTTGAAATTAATTTGTAAAAAAATTTGATTTTTGAATCAAATGTGATTTTAAAATCAAATTTAGATTTTGGAAATAGAAAAATACACAAATGGAAAATTGGGATTTTCCATCTTCATCTTTAAGTAGCTCACACTAAACCCACCATCTTTAACTTCAATTACTCTAAGCACGAGCTGCATCTCATGCAGCCATTCTTACTGCATGATGGTCTGCAATATATTGAATAGATTGGAGTGAATTTGAGGCAATGCAATCAATAGAATTTTGTTGAAAATTCGGGTTGAAGAAGGGGTTCTTCAAGTGGGTTGCTATTGAATTATTCTCCAAGTTCCCTTGATTCCAGCTTATTTTGAGTCCTACAATTCAATCTATAGCACCAAGAGAATAGTAGGGAAGATTCTGTTGTGGTCAGCACAAAGATTTGGAGAGATTTGCAGTTGGAAATCGAGATTTCAAGAGTTCTTCGAAGGTACGACTTGAAACCTATTTATTTCTATTGTAGCATGCTTTATATTCTGCCAAAATTAATGAATTATAATGCTTATCGATCCTTGTCACTTCTGCTGCGTGCTGATACAATCCAATAGCTATCAGATAGAATAAACATAACTTTTCTTAACAAGAATACTCTTACTCTGTAAAGAAGAAGCAACATCAGGCTTTTTAGAGGACGTTCCTCTCTTCTCAGCGGTAGGAACGTATACTTTCGGTCCCAGACCTTTAGCTCTCATCATTGTTTGGTAAGCCTATAGCTCATTCAGAAGAGTAGTCAAGCTGCATTCAATTTTATTCATGAGCACATTCGTGCAGAACTGCAGAAAACTCTTTGGAAGAGATTCTAGAATAAAACGACCTTGACTTCTTTCATCAATGACAGCTCCATTTACTTTTGCCACATTGAAGTGGACAGGACATGTTCACGAACAGAGGCCCCCTCTTTCATGTGGGGGTTGTAAACGTACTTAATAGCATCATGCCTTAGGAAGAAGGATGGTTGTCCAAATATCCCTCGTAGAGATTCCATAATCTCGTTGGCAATACCTATTATCTCATGTTTCTTCGCCAAAACATCTGATATGATGGCTAGGATATAGGCACGAGCTTTGTCATTCGCCCTGATCCATCTATTGTACGCAACCCGAACAGTTTGGTTTTCATTAGAGCTTGGAATGGGAAGACAATTCTCTATTAAGACAAACCGTAAATCCTTTATCACTAGTATAGTATTCAGATTTGATTTCCAAGTTGCATAATTATCCCCTATCAGTTTATCAGATGCCAACAATTGTACAAGTGAACTTATCATTCTGAAAAATATAAACAAATTTTATAAGTGAATTTCTTTTAAACCCAATCAAGTTTTAGCAAAGTAATAATGTACCCAAGATTATTTTTGCAACGATACTACAGCAAGATATTCCTGAATAAATACCATCTCCAGAATAACTCATATTCCGATAGTCATTTAGCTTCCGTTTTTTGTCAGAAATTACTAACTCTTTAGTAATTTTATAAGTGTAACCCTCTGTTTTCAGACCTCAGAAGTCTGATCTCAACGATACTCCTGAAGTAAGAAAGTCAAAGTTGTAACCAACTTTGGAAATCCTATCCATTCCTAGAGTTGAGTTGTTCTGAATTCTATGTTAAAACCTTCCGAGGGGATAGCCATCGTTAACAACTAGCAAGGCCGACTTAAAGACGACAAGTAGGTGCAACATAGGAATCCATGGTTCAAACCAACAGAAGAAACTGTAGGATAAGTTGACGTATATACTTCACCCACTTACTATGAACTACTTCCCCCATTTTCTTTGGTCTTGATCTCATGATGAACACTTTTCAAATGGAGCAATCGAGGTATAATTGACATAAAGTGCTGCATAGATCTGATGATGGGAATTATGTAGGGATATAAGAATTGAAATCAATATATCATATAATTTATTTTCCATTGAATAGCTTCCCCTCATTCACCATAATCAATTCATGCAAACACTTTCCGAATGGAGGTCACTCCCAAGGTGACACGAAGTGTCGTATGAACCTTTCAGTGTGAACATCTTGAGAACATGAAAATTTTAAAATCGAAACATCACATTTGATTTTAAAGTGAACAACTTCCCCCATTCACCAAAATCTCGATTCATGTAAACACTTTTCGAATGGAGGTCACTCTTAGGGTGACACGAAGTGCCACATGAATTTTTATTATGAACTCTTAGGAACGTGAGAGCTAGAAATAGTCATATGATATATGTTTATTAATCTTCCACTGAAGTGTTCTAACATATCATATACGTGTTTTGATTTTCACTGAAGTGTTCTAATAGTATATCATATATGTTATTAAACTTCCACTAAAGTGTTCTAACGATTAAATGGGGTATGCATTTCTTAGGTTTGTTTCGGCTAATTAAACAACCTAAGTCTATGTGTTTATCCAAATATAATATTTCTAATTGGATTTAACTTACGATGTCTAAGTGAGAAACTAGTTTTAAAACCTCACACCGCTCACGTATTACACATAAAACCGGTTAACAACGCTCAATAATTCGGCCATAATCCCAATGTATGAGGTCTTCTGTAGACCGTCAACTTAAATACCTCTAGCCTTTGATAGGATTATATGTCAATTGAGTTTGTAACCCTAGTTTTACAAGTTTAACGACCTATTTTAACTATTAAAACGAGTGGTTAACCTACATGAGCATGCAACTGTTATTTGTTATGGATTTTAAAAGTCTAACCCAATTTTATAACAACGTACAAAATTTTAGACAGGCTAAACATCCATAACATCCATCAAAGGCATTCAACATTTAATATAACATTTATATTAAATAATGGAAATGCTAAACATGCATACTATATATTATAACACTTTATAACATACTTTCAATGCATGTAACATGCTTCCTATGTTGGGATTTTAAATCTACATTGCATAATGTATGCACATACAAGATTTATTTAATTATAACATATATCACATGCATAAATAATTAAACACATACTGATATGGTTTTATTTTTGGCATAAACAAGCAAAGAAAGGCCTAATAATTACAAAAATAGTAACAAACAGCTCCAAACCGCTTCCAGACTACTCGAAGTGCTCCAAACTGAACCCAAACAACTTGAACCGGACTTGGACTGACTGAACCGAACCAGCCAAAACCTTTTTGAAGCTAAACCGGATCGAGTTTGAAGAAAATCGGTCAAAACAGTCAATCCTCGCTTGGTCAAACTTGTCAAGCCAGCCAAACTCGCATCTGGACTATTGAAACTCACTACTTGACGGTTGATGGTTGAAAGACTCGATCCTCGCTCCTCGATGATATTTGATCCTCGCTGAACTATGAGCACTGTCGCGACGCTTGAGGGCAACGTTGGTAGAAGCTCACGATCTGGAAACTACAGCTTGACCTTCTTCACTTCTTTCTTCAATTACATCTTAACTTCAACACTAATGACTTGAAATAAATTATAGACTCTCGAGCACACATATAAGCTCATTAAACAAGAGTCAATTACAAATTTAATCAAGGAATCAAAGAGAATTTAAATGCCAAAACTTAGAAAACCATATCAGTGCACCATTCTCATATATCTCATGAAAAAACACCCACTAAGTCAAAATTAAACCAAATTGAATATATCTTATACCAACTATAGGAATATATCAGCATGCATCAGAAGCAACAAGGATCATTAAGCATTCTAATTTATCAATTTTAGCTTTAAATCTAAGCATGCTCATAAAATACAAAATGGGTTTCATGACATAACTTTGTAGAACAATTTGAATCACGATTCTCAGTAGCAAATCTTCTCAAAATCTCATTGTGAACCATCTCAAGATCTTCCATACTATTCTCTTGGAGCTTTAGATTGAGTTGTGGGACTCAAAATAATCTTGAATGAAGAAAATTTGGACAAAAAGCTCACTGATGCACCCACTTGAAGAACACCTTCTTCAACTCAAGTTTTTCTGTAAAAACTCAACTGATGCATGCCTCAATTCCACTTCCATCTTCTCTATTTATTGCAGGACATTTATACAAAGAAGAAGGCTGCATAAGATGCAACTCATACCTGGTTAATTGAAGCAAGAACAAGTGGGATTATTGTGAGCAACTTGAAGGTGTTGGTGGAGAAAACCAACATTTCCCATTTTTTGTTTTTCCATACTTTTCCAATTTTCAAATTGATTTCCAAAATCAATTTTTATTTCAAAAATTGATATTATTAATTTTACAAAATTAATTTCATAAATTAATTTTTCTAATAAAATTAATAGTAAATAATTAATTAACCCTCATTCGTTGACTAATGGGTCACTCCACTAAAACCCATAGTTACACTCCCTTCACTCTAGATATATTATGTCCACTCGATAACCATGATTAGTAAGTTAACCCTTCACAGGTTGTTCGTAATAATGGTTGGTTCAAATGTCTGTTTTACCCCCAAGATTACATCTTGTTTGTTAAGTCCCACTGAAGATAGGAGTTAGAGTTCGAAGAGAGGACTCAGTCATAGAGGCAAAACGATAAATTGGTCTAGCTATACTTATGAGCGATTAATGAAGGATTATCGCACTGTTGATTGGTTAATATGGACACAAAAATATATTTGTAGTGAGAAAAGTGCAGCTGTCAGTTTTTAGTGGAGTGCCCGATAGTTAACAGATGGTGGATCTCGTGACTAGAGAGTTTAGTCAGTTATTCACATACCGTTTGAGCTTCAAGCTACAGGTCCATAAGGTCCCCTTACTAGCTCAATGGGTTCAAGTTGAGAATCATATTTTAGGGTTAGTTTGAAGTGTTCAAATTAACAAGAGAAAATTTAATTATATGTGATAATTTGTGTGATGTATTAGATACATTTAATGGAGAAATTAATGTAAATATGGTTTACATTAAGCACCATAAAATAGAAAAAGAACTATGGTTTATATATTTCATGAGATGAAATATTAAAATTATAGGTTATAAATATAATATGATAAGTTAGTTATCATATTTATTTATAATATATTAATTATATAATAATTAATTCTTTTTCTCTAATAACCGATTGTGTGGGATGTTATTGGAAGTTTTATGGTAACCGTGAGATAAAAGAAAATTTTTTTCCAAAATTAGTAGTTGCTTCATTCGAACAGTACTCACGGAAAAAGGGCTATCAAGTAAAATTGTTTTATTAAGCGATAGCCGTTGAGACACTAAACGATCATTTAAGAGTTGACAATACAATCGTTGACCTTTGATCGTTGCTACACGATCGAGTAGCAAAGTCTATGTGATAGGCTTCATTTACTAAACGATCGAGTACATCGTCTATGCGATAGATAGTGTTCACATCTCCCACTTACTCGTTCGTCTACTCGATCATAGACCTCCAGTTTCCTCAAGCCAAGATCATACAGAGCCCACAACTTCTGGATCTCACAACCAGAATACCAAGGTAACACTTGTGGTGGTGTTCTACATCTGTTCGTGAATCGAGTTGGACTCGATTAGGTTCGAGGAGTATCAAGTTGTTCGTGCTGTTGGTGGTCCGTTCATTACATTCGAGTGTTGCTGTTTTTGGACACATTGGACTTCGTTCGAGGGATTCTTGAACAATGGTTCTTCAAAGGTACGCATACTCTATCCCTTGAATTTTATTATAACATGTTGTAATTTCTTATTATGCATGACCTGTTAGTTTCCTTTTAAGGCTGTAATTGTTTTTGTTTATTCGAATGGAATTTGGAACGATCCACTTCCGCTGCTCATGGAGATCCTCGTTTTAGATTTCCTTCACTACAGAGTGGGCCGCATCCAATAGTGTTACCAGAATAAGGTACCCAACCTCATTCATATACTATAGATCATTTTGAATATTTACTCGAACTTGATCCACATTTATGTCTCCACATAAAGTTCAAGTACTCATGTAATAGTTATGGATCTTTTTAGTTTATTGGATTTATTTCTAAAACGAAATAAGCAATAAATATTTTCAATAACAACTTATTGAATTTTCAGAATAAGTTTTATTGTTTACAAACCACGAGTTTTAGGACATAAAATCCAACAATAAATAATATATAATAAGTCTCAAGTTATGATTTCTTTATCAAATCATATGGATAAATAGGGTAACTTTTACACCCTCATATCAACAAATATTTAATAAGATGATTATATCACATTCTTTAGGAATGATTTATAAGAATCTCTATGATATATATAAAATTCTCTAATATTTGAATTATATGATTTTCGTACCTTTAATCCTTCATGGATATAATTATTAAGAGATTCATATAAATATATAATGACTACATCCATGAGATGTATGTTTAGCTTTTCATACAACATCAGATAAATTAGATATCTCATGATATTGTATCCACCACAGAACAATATATCTCCTCATAATCAATATCAATTCTTTGCGAGAATTATGGTGGAACTTGTCTCGCATTATATATTGTGATCTCATTCTATTTTTTTTTTCTAAACAAATACCCACGTGTCTCCCACATGTTTGATATTTGCTATGTTTGGACTACTAGTCCCCATGATTCAAAAAATGAGTTTATTTCTATTGGATTTTTTTTCCACATGAGTTAATCCTTTCTTTGTCAACATTTTTTCAATATATCTAAGTACATAATACTCATTGTATAAATAATGTCATGAGCAACAATATATATAAAAAATGATGTCAACTTATATAAGTATGGTTCCATTTTTTTTCCTCTCATGACATATTTTATCGAGATCTCTTTATTATCCTTCTCTACTTCATGATTTTTAAAAGTACTCATATTCAATTTTTCTTCTGGAATATCCATATTCTTAACTGAGTCATTTTGATTCTACTTCTTTTTCGAGTATCTTTATCTTTGGAATCCATTTGTCTACCACGCTTCAAGTGTTGTGTAACACATTAGTAGTGGTAACATCTTGCATCATGATATCACTTCTAGAGGGTGTATTTGCAACCATTATATATAATTTAGTCACTTTCTTGCAACCTTAAATGCTTTAAGTTCAAAGTGATCTATATGATGATCAAAGTGAGACAATACTTGTACACTTCATTTAATTTCTTTTTCCAACTTCTTAATTCCTTCTCTCTACGTTGGAAAATTTGTATCATTAATGATTGAGAAAACGATAAGGAGGTATCTACTACAAGTTAACAATGTTACAATCAATGTTATAACAGTCCACGAGACAATTATCAAATACGCAGAACAGATAAGATAACACCAGAGATTGGTAATATAATTTGGTGTAAATCACCACGTCTGAGGGGTAGTGGGTCCAAAAAATTTAACTTCACTAATATTAATGATAAGAAATTACAACGAAATACTTACCTATAATAAATGCACGACAATGACTCTCATATAGTTTTATCACTTAACTAATAACCAAGGCTCCCCTTAGGTGTGAGACTCCTTCTCATGGTGTCTTAGTGATAACAGGCATAAATGCACGTTATTACAGTACTAAGTTCTTAAAAATACTGGCTTGCATTGATAAAATATGTTAGATTGCGTCTAAAAGCATTAAGTTTATAACATTGCGGTCGCATGTGTTCATCGCATAGAAATAGTTGATTTTTGTAATTTTATTCAGAATATGCGTTGATGCAAGGCGAAAAGAGCGATCACAAGCAATCATTGGTCGAGCGCAACATTACCGCAAGACTTTGCGGTGAATGTGTTCGCAAACATCTCCTCAAGAAGGATTAAAGCATAGAGCTAGCGCAACTTGGTGGGCGCATCTGGGTGAAAGGCATAGTTAATCACGATGGGATAGAAAGCTGATGACGGTCGAATCCAAATTAAGTTGACTGCCGCTAACGATAACAAGTACATTCAACTTTTCGGTGACAAATATTTGGTGCATTAGTCAGGGAATTAAAGCCATCCCATCTGTGCAATCATAAGAGAGAAGTTGCCTTCAGCCCGAAGCTCTATAAATACCGAAGGCATCCTTCAGAAAAGGGGTTCGGTTCAGTTAGCTCAGCACGCCCTTGTTCATAGGTTTTCTTTTATCTTGAAGAAGGTGGAGCAAGAGAAGATTAGCGACGCCGGAAGATCGCTCGGGGCAACACGAGAGAGAACCCGGAGGCATAGAAACAGAGAGCAGGCCGACTCTAGCGAGAGCGAGATTATCTTTTGAACACGAGTAGAAAAGACAGTGTAAAAACATGGAAAGCAAGAGATTGCTACCAGGCTTTTTATTCTATTCTTGCATTGTTATTTTGTACTTCATCTTTATATTTATACTATGGAAGTTCTTATTCTACACCTGTTCACTCTCTTAGCACGCATGAGTAGCTAAACTTATCGAATGGGTTGAGAAGAACTAAGCTAACATGACCTAGGATCTTCATCGCATGTGATTATCTTGTTTTATGTTGTGCCCAATATCCCGTTAGAGCTACGAGAGAGAGAGTCTAAAGAAAGAACCTAAGATTTGAGAGAACTAGGTTAGAATCTAGACTTGAGAGAGCGAGACGAACTACATAAACAAGAGATAGGAACTTAGAGATAAGCTCTGTTTCTCAACTTGCATCGCTTGCATCCTAGAGATAGGTATGATATTATGTGGTCGCCTTATTTTTGTGTGTGTCATTTTGTGTAGATCCTATAGACTTATTGCATATATCGCATGCGTTCTAGCATTAGAAGCCGTAGCATTCGCATCGAGAGATGGTTTACTATTGTATGTGTGTTGCATGATCGCAATGCATGAACACATCCTAGGAAGTGTTAGCTGAAACCTTTCTCAAACCGTTCACCACATACTCGTCGTATCTTCCGTTTTATCAACTATTTTCGAACTCCACCACAGTTATTTATTTCATTACCGCAACAAACAAAACCAATAACTATTTGAGTTACCGGTTACCACAAATTTTTCCTGAAAATAACCACCGCAACCTGTTTTCTCAAGTCCTTGAGTTCGACCTTAGACTTACCAGGAAACTCAGTGGGGTTTACACTTGGATTCCACTAAGAAAACTTGAGTGCTCAACGCATTTTCATCATCGCATTTCATCCACAATTCCACCTCATAAAATAACGCATCACTTAGGCTCCCCCTAAGTTGTATTACCAGTGAAGCAATTCTTAGGCTCCCTCTAAGATCGGAACTCCCTCTCTATAAGACTTGAGCTCACCTCAAATCATGAAACTCCTTCCCACTTATATTATATCTTTCCTTCTAAGAACAATGGCTTAGGCTTCCCCTAAGCTTGAGAAACCCTTCTCAAAAGGATCTTCTTACCCTCGGTGTGAGCATCACAAAGTATGTCTTTAAAAAACTTCCCTTTGTCAATACACTACATTGTTGACCGAATACACACTAAGTTATTTTTATTTCAAACATGAGCTTCACACAAAATAAAACGACCAACCCAAACCAGAGGACTAATTTTCTTATAAATAAGCACAACTGACACAATGGGTAACCCTAACTTCCATAGCAATCACAAACTAAAAAGGAAAAGAAATTGGTAGAATAATGCAGCAAAGGAAACCACTAATAAGGAAAGTATTTTGTAGTATCAACATTGCCGAAGACATTCCTTTTCCTGAGACTATCAATACAGAGATATATCTTATAACAACTGAGATGCTTAAACAAATATTGTCAACCACACAAACTCTAACAAACTCCCTCTTTGGCAATACTTTTTATGCATCGACAAAAACAGAAATAATCAACACAGTCAGACATGCAGTAGTAAAATATCATTGAAACAGATCATAACAGTCTAAGAAACAAACCAAACCATTCATAACATTCATAATAGTGGTAGAAAAAAAAGGAGAAACCACCACAGCAAAAGTAACAATTTCTCCCCCTTTTTTGCCATGCTTAAAAAATACAAGATAGGAGAAGTAGACAAGCAGATATCAAAGGTCATCCATATCATCATCTTGTGCACCAGAGCTTCCACCTTGATTAGGACCATCCAAAGCGGTACGAAAAAATTCAATGTTTCATCCACCTTAGATTTGCGAGCAGAGATATTCTTAACCAAAATACCAAGAACTTTTCATTCATTTGCCAGCACATGCATTACGTTTTTCCCACATGGAGTCTGAAGAAATGTACTAATTGGACCACTTGCAGTAACAGGGACATCAGTGTGAACTAGGTCAGGAACATGTTTTCCCTGAAACAATCTGTAGCTGAAGAACAGAATAGAAGGAAGAGGTCCAGGAACGTCTAAGTCCTTAAGAAGATCAGGATAATTGGAATCCCACAAATAAGTCTAGGAAAATGGAAGGGAACTTTGGTGGCTTGAGAACCAATATGACATTTAATTTGATTAAGGATAAAGACAACCCCAATGCCAATATGATACAGAAGACTAGCCAACGTAGTAAAGAGACCAGATTTATGAGAAAATGGACACCAGTTTTCAATCCTTGTCCTATGAAGCAACACATATTTCACACTGAGATTAAAGCAAGGCAATTGATCTTTCTTGGGCCAAGCACATTTGACTCCCTCTGTGAGCTCAAAAAACAAGATCAAACATAGACGGTTGTTGTTCAATAACATTTTCAGGAACTTATTGATTCATAAACTTGTTAATGAGAGAGGCCAAAAACACAAAGCAATGTTGTCTCACATGAAACTTTCTGTAGTCCGAGTTGCTTACATTATCAAACTGGTGTGAGAGATTTACATGAAATTCACGAACCAAATGTGGGCAGTAAGGCCCAAGCATCAACACAGAGCGATCAATATCAACCTTCAAAATTGAATTCATAATTTCTAGACAGTCTTGTGTTTGTTCAGATATGTCTCTTTCAGCAACAATCCTCCTATTTACAACAAACTTCTAAATCTTAGCACTATTCTTAGTGTGGAATGATATATCATCTAAAGGCACAATTGAAACATCTTTCTTTTTCACTCTCCTCTTGGTCTCGATTTTCTATATCCTCATCCAATATATCCTGAGTATCTTTTTCTAACACATTTTTTTCTTCATCAACCCATTCTGAGTCAGAAACAGCTTCATTATAGGCCATTGGCTTCAAGGATAGGCACCCTCACTAATACCCTTTTGCCTATCTTTTCGCTTCAACTGACTAATCAACACATTGTCATCGGATGATTCATCAGTATAACTAGAGGAGTTCTTATTAGCTTCTTTCTCCTTAAAAGTATTTTTACTCTTCTCAACCTTAAACATATTACCTTTAGTTTTGTTTTCAGAACTTGCCTACTTGTGTTAGTTTTATCATTTGGACTTTCTAAATTCCATAATCATCTTCCTTTTCAACACAGTCGAATTCTTTTAATACCCCAGATGTAATAAAATTTGACAACACATTTAGAGCTTCAACTTCAACAGTTTCAATATTTTGAATAGCTTCATCGATATTAGACTCGAGCCCCAACATGGTTGGACTACTTTCAGTTAATTTATCTTTTGATGATTTCGTAGTTTCAGAAACCAAAGATCCTTTTACTCTACTTTCATCAATTTGAGTTTGTTTTATAGTCGCAACATGCATGACATCCCCATCCATTTAAACATTTTCATTTCCAAAGTCGACAAGAATAGGATCATAACCTGTAGGGTTCTGAAGATCAGACAGAAGTTAGGGAGGTTTAATTTCAACACCATAACCTACAAGGTCCTCGATGCTCAGTTTAAGGGAGGTTTCCTCCTTCTTTTTCTTACCTTTAGCTTTTTTTCACGTGACTTTTCGTTTTCGCTTTACACTAGGTAAAGGAACAACATCACCTTGACCAACATCCCAGCATTAAGGTTTGAAATGTGATTAGCTTCCACAACATTCGTCAGAATAATTTCATCGAAAGATTCAACGATCTTCTTTCTGTTTGTCTTTTCTATATAGCACACCATTTTTTGTTTAGAAGAATGAGTTCTTCTTCGTGTACTCACCATTTTGTTTGCAACTACCAGAGAGAAACCAAAAACACAGAGGAAGTTGAAAGATCATGGGCATGCAAAAAGTCAAAAACTTCTTTCCTTCCAAAACACAACTGATATGAGTTATTATGAAAATACAAGTAATAAATATTTTTTTTAACTAACACTGATCTGCCGCTCGACAAATGCTAGCATTATGCCACATGTTCTGCTTCGATGAAATGGGCCTTAATCCCTTCGTAGCTCATTTGTAAAACTTGATTAGTTGCTACAAATAAATTTTACAGGACCTAGGGCAGTACGGGGAGCCTCAAATTGTTTAACGTCTAGTGCCTTTGTGAATATGTCAGCAATTTGATTTTCAGTTTGAATATGTTCCAAGACGATCTATTTACTTTCTATCAATTCTCGGATTAAATGTTGTCTGATGTCAATATGTTTTGTTCTATTGTGTTGGTCTGGGTTCTTAGAAATATTTATGGCAATCATCTGTTTCATCTAGAGAAGTCGAGTGAAATGTCATAGCATTTTGCGTGACATCGTATTCTCTGATCATCTGCTTCATCCAGAGAAGTCGAGTGCAACTACTTCCTACAGCAACATTTTCGGCTTCAATAGTAGAGAGAGACACACAGTTCTGCTTCTTGCTAAACTAGGACACCAAATTGTTTCCCAAAAAGAAACATCCACTAGAAGTGTTTTTTCGATCTTCTAAGCTTCCATCCCAATTTGCATCACAATAGTCTACCTGGGAGCTGTTAATGTCAAAAGAGTACAGAAGACCATCCTCACATGTACCCTTAATGTATTTGATGATTGGTTTGGCACTCAACAAATTGTTTGCTTTAGGTTTAGCTTGATATCTAGCACAGGCTCCTACAGCAAAGGTGGCCTTCTAGCAGTGGGATAAAATAGACTCCCAATAATATCTCTGTACAAGCTCTCATCAATTTTCAGTAATGTCATAGGAATTGTCATCAAGAATTGGTGAAATAATCGGTTTTAATTTACACATATCTGTCACAACAGGTTCATCATCATCTTTATTTGCCTCAATAGCAATTTTTCGTCCATTGCATAATCTATGACAATATTGATAGATTCCATAATACTCTTTGTAAGTTTGTTATAAACTTTGTAAGCTCTGTTGTTTGCCGAATACCCTAAGAAAATTCCTTCGTCACTTTTGGAATCCCTTTTTTTCTTTGGATCTCGATCAGCTAATATATAACACAGACTGCAAAAAAATGTGAAAATATTTGATATTGGGTTTCCACTCCCTCCAAATTTCATAATTTGTGCAATCACTGCCAGGAAAAATCACAATTTCATTATGTATATGGCATGTTGTACTTAGTGCTTCGGCCCAAAAATGATAAGAAAGGTCTTAAGCATAAAGCATAGCACAAGACATCTCCTATAGAGTGTGGTTTTTTCGTTCAACAACTCGATTCTGCTGAGATCAGCCGGGCCGTTCTAGTGGCAAAGCAAACCAAAAGCTCCTGTTTCCCCCTAATCTTAAGAATCCGCTTTTTTTTTATTTATCCCCCAGAGAATCCGACAAGAAAGAAGATCTTCTTCTTTCGCGCAAGCGCTTGGTTTGCCCCCAACCCGGGAACGGACTGGAGGGAATCGCAGCATGGGGAATGTCCGCGTCTCGTCGCAAGGCTCATTTTGAGTTGTGGGTCACCAGGGTGCCGCGGTTTGTGAGCTTGAAGGACTTAGCGCCATGACAAGTGGTATCAGAGCCAAAGGTTCGGCCAAGCTAAGACGGCGCCTCGCATATGGGTAGCAAGAGGGCGCTTATGCCCCGACGGTGGGGCCTTATGGGGAAGGGCCCAGCCCAATATAAGATGGGTGTGCATTCGGGATTCCCGTTTTTGGTGCCAAATTGGATCCCTTATCGTCTATGATAGGTCGATCCAAAAAGGGCGAAATGAGTCGCAAAATAGATGGATCCTGGAAACTAGTTTAGCCTTTTTGTGATAGCTTAAGTTGATTATAGAACGTTAGGAAGCCCTACTGGCACATCCAATCAAACTTGCTTTTGGAGCATTCCGAGTAACTCCTCAACCCGGAGTTCCACCCGAGGAAGCAGGGGCCGCTGTAGCTGCTGAATCTTCTACTGGTACATGGACAACTGTGTGGACCGATGGGCTTACCAGTCTTGATCGTTACAAAGGACGATGCTATGGAATCGATCGAGCGGCATCCTGGTAGGAAGGCCGACCACTACATAAGCCGCCATCCGTCCAGGAGAGAAGCAAGCTACCTTTCTTTGATCCACCTTCCCGGGCGGGGAAGAGAACGAAAATAGGCCGCGGATGGTGGTCGTGGTAGGTTCGAGGATCTTACGCGGCGGAGCGAACTCCTCTATCGTCTTGCATTTCCTCTGGCGGACCCCCTCTTTCCACCGAACAGGCTATATTGCTTTATATCTCTGTCCTTTCCGTCCTCCCGGGCTGGGCTCTCGCGTGTCCGGTGTCCGATCAGATCAACCAGCGACCGGTTTACAGAACAAGGAGTTAAGCAAGGGCCACGAGATTGATAGAAGAACCTGGCCGTGACTAAAAAGGGCTTGTGTTCAACTCCGCGGGTTGGCTGAGTCAAGTAATCAAAGACTTGGACAATACCGCATACCAAGACTGAACAACAAACTACTTTCCTTCCGGGCCCGCTTCCCATTACTCGACGAGGGAAATTCCTCTCACCAGGTTCGAGCAACTTGAGAATTCCTCGATGGGAGTAGAGAATTCAGAGTGACAAAACTCAGCAAATTCACTATTTTCAAACTCGCGACCATGAGCGTGCTAATGCGGACAATGTTCAGTCATTTCTCTCTTTGTAGTTGAAGACACAATGTCCTGAGCACCTGGAACGACTCTGACTTCTCTCTTATGAATTTAACCCATGTGTATTTGAAAAATTCATCAACACATCATGACATATCTTTTCCCACCAAGGCTCTCTACTTGCATGAACCCCATGAGATCAACATGAATCAACTCAAGAATGTGATTTGTAACAGTTACGGGTACCTATTTATAAGGCACTCTAATTTTTTTTCCAGCTTGGCATTCTCCACATAAAACTCTTTTATAGCAATTGACATTTGAAAGGCCAATCACAGCATTTCTCATCACAGCCTTCTGTATAGTTCTAATACTAACATGTCCAAGACGTTTGTGTCATAAGATAGATTCATTCTGCTTAGAGATAAAACAACTTTGCTTTGAATCATTAGGAGTCCACAAATAATAGTTGTCTGATGAGCGCTTTCCTGTCATGACAAGAGACTTAGCATTATTCGTAAAAACATAACCATCTTTGGTGAAGTTCACACTCAGCCTTTGATCACATAATTGACTTATACTAATAAGGTTTGCTTTCAGGCCCTCTAGCAGCAACACATCATCAAGAATAGGTAATTCAAGGTATTTTAGTTTTCTTTTTCCAACAATCTTTCTTGTGGCTCCCTAAAAAAATGTGACATGTCCTGATCCAATAGCCTTGATATCATAAACATAGCTCCTTTCACTAGTCATATGCCTTGAACATGCACTATAAAAAAACTATCACCTTTGGTTGAAGATCGAAGAGATGTAAGAACAATATTACAACGATTTGGGTTGGATTTGACTTTCCAAACTTTCTTCACTGTGGGAGAATTGATTTTCTATTATAGATAAACTCAGGAAATCTTGAGTGGTTCTCACGTTTATGATACCCATGTAACATGTAGCAATATGATCTTATATGACCTCTTTTCCACAAAAATGACAGATCCACTACATTTTATTCAGGTAATTCTTCTTTCGAAATTGATTTATGGTAGGACTTTCAGACTGCATATTTTTCCAAAGCTCTTGCTCTTTGACAAACAAGATTTTTTGTTTCCCTTTGTCTGAATACTGTCTTCCTTTTGAAAAGTTGGAACTAGTGAACCCAATTCCACGAACATCCATGGACGGATTACTTTTAGAGAAGATTTGTTCAAGGTAATCAGTTCCTAAATTTAACATCCTTACAAATTTACACATTGACTCTTTCTCAGCTTTAACTTTATTAAGTTCATGCTTCAAGTCAAAGATAATAGACATGAGGCGGGTGTTATCAACAATAAGTTATTCTATCCTTCCCATCTGAACATCAAGAGCCTTAGCATCCTCACATTTCTGCTTGAAAAGATCATGTTAGGTAGATGCAATTGATGAGTTATGAATTTCATCATAACCACCTATTACAGTGAGATCATCTATGAGCAGTTTATCTTCAGAACTGTCAGATCTAATGCAACTAATGAAAGCCCCACATCTTCTTCAACATTACTACTGTCATCATACTCTTCATCTAACTCATAACATAACTCTTGTTTTGTCTCTTGATAGCACTGAAAATGTGCAATTTTTCTCTTTTTAATTCTACGTCGTTACTATGTTTAATGTACTTATTTTATGATTTTACAGGTATGGAGCATTTTAGAGGTAGAATTGGTCGTGAAGAGATGTTTGAGGTTAATTTGGAGCAATTAAGAGCTAATTTGAGCAACCAGACTTCAAAAGAATGTGAAAGGACGAAAATGCCCCTGGATGGAGCGTTGCGCAATGCTACAAGGATAAGCCTTGCATTTTTGCGAAGGCAAGGCACCATTGCAATGCTACAAATTTTTGACGGAGGCATGTGCGAGGCCTTGCAGCATTGCGACACTGCGTTGCAGCATTTCAATGGTACGACTCCTATATAAAACATTTTTTCTTTATTTTAGGGCAAAAAAACAACCTCCCAATTGGCTCCTATGCCGATTTTCTCCTCTTCTCACCTCTCCACTTGTATTTTTCTCCATTTTTCTCTCCACCTCATGTAATTAGTGAAGTCATTATCGGGTTCTTCTCTTCTTTATCTCCATGGGGAGGTAAGACTTAGCTCTCTAGTTTAACGATTTGGAACAATGTAATTTTTGGGAGTTTTGTTTGAATGTAATTTTTATATTCTTGTGTATGGGTTTCAATCTGAATTTTTTGTTTATATATTGCATAATTTTATTATTTATTGACAAACCAATAATTTGTTGTGTAATTTGAATACTTAGAGATAGCTTATAATATGTGACATATAATTATTGGTTAATCTCAAAGAAAGCAATAGATCAGTTAGGCTTGCAGTTCATTATCTAAAATGAATAATATTACTCCCATCAACCTAGAGAGAAACCACATTGAGTGTTTGGTTAGACGATGGAAAGTAAACATTCATCCTAACGTAAGCCCTAGAACTTAATGCAGTGGCCTAATCATGTTTAATATGGATTCATTTTAGCATGGTTAGCTAATTAGGTAATTAGGATCGTTGGTTGGATTTCCAATCAATTGAGGTAGGCATAGTCAAGAACCTAAAATTGCATTTAAATAACTCGATGAACAAGACTGCATTGGTCCATTACATTTCCCTAAGCTAGAATTTCGTAGTTAATTGCATTTCTATCTTTTAGTTTCATTGCATTTTATTTCTTTTATGCATTTCCTTTTTCATCCACACCAAACCCCCATCTTACCACTTTAACTAAAAATGTGCTTCAAGGAACTAATGTTCCATGCTTCCCTAAGGTTCGCCCTCGGACTTACCGCATGTATTACCAGTTAGTATAAGTATTTCATTTGGTGATTTATAAATATTATTTGATTGGCAGTATTTTGGGAGTGACACCAAAAAGGTCTCCGTCAAATTGGCGTCATTGCCAGGGAAGCCAATTAGTTAGTTAGTTTTTAGTTAAAGTCTCTTTTGCTTTGATTTGTTTTCATTTTGTGTTAATTAAGCATGATAGGATTTCCAAATTGATCTTGGACGTTTGAAATTCGAGTTGCAGATCTTGATGACGAGGTAAGTGGCCTTTACCATCACATTGCCGAGTTGACCACCTTGGTTGGCCACGTGACAGAGTGGAGTTCGCAGCAAGCGTAGGCAACAGGCCTAAGGTTGTAGTGGATTCCAATACCACATGGTCATTCCAAGGATGGGTATTATGGTCATTTGGACTACAAGCCTCACCATTCTTGGTGGGAGGAGTCATTTGACCATGGATACTCAGGATGACAGCAGAGCTTGGATGGCCAAGATTTCACAGTAGCACACCAGTCGACTCATGCTCAATCTTCAAGGTCAAGTAAGTCTCTAAAGGCTTTGGTTAGGGAGCTTGCAGCTTCAGCAGGACATCCTTCATAAGCAGCAGAAGTTCGAGTGCTTCCAGCAGAAGAGTATTTTCCCCGAGGTAGAGAAAAACTAACTTGTAAACTCTGGGTGACCTTGTTGCTTAGCTTGCAACTTCAGTTGGGAGGCCGAACGAGCCGTTGCCAGGCCATTCCTTAAGTTTCTCAGAGGCCCAGAGGCATGAGGTAGTCGATGTCGACACAGTGGAGAAAGAGGAACCACTTCCTCAAGATTCGTCCTAAGGTGTGACTTTGGAGTTCTTAATTTCTGAAGTTGCTAACAGCTCCATTCAATTTCAACAGGACACCCAAACTCAGCTACAAAGCATGATTAACCATGTTGCCCAACTGACTGATACCTTACAGAGATTGGAACACCAACCAAAGCAGCCTGTTGTCTGTACCTCGGAGGCAAGTTTTGTGGAGTACTACTACTCCAATGATGATGAGTACGTCACCCCATGCTTTCCAGTTTGTGAAGCTAAGGAGGATCCTGAGCCTAAATCGAATGACATCCAAGTGATAGAGTTAGAGGTCGAAAGACCACGCTCTATTCTAACTTCTAATATTTCGTATATTTTTTAATTCTCTCCTCTAATTCTCACGAGTCTATTGAGTCTTTTCTTTGTTTCGATTATTTTCGGTCATTTGAGTCTTTTGATTCTTTCTTTTTACCTTTTTTTTCCATATACTAAAAACACCAAATTCGACCTATCTGGTTCTCTTTAAAAGATGAAGAGTCTTGTAGCCTTATCAAGTTATATTGACTCATCCAAAAAGGGACTAGAGAAATACGAGGATTTCTTTATACCTTGATAGAGGACAGGTCAATTCAAACAACCAAAGTTAAAAATTTTCCCTTCTTGGAGAGAGCCAGGTGAAAAAACTGCTTTCCTTTACTACTTTCTAGTTTAACTTCTTGTTTTTCTTTTATAGGGTTCTTTTTCACTGCCTTAAAAGAAGAAGAAGATCAATTCATGCGCGAGCTTTCTTACCACCATCCTATAGAGAGGTTTTTTGTTCTATTGACTCTTTTATTTCATTGGACGTAGATTAGAGATACATTGGGGACAATGTATCATTTTAAGTTGAGGTTGAGGTATGTTGTGATAGCCTGGGGTCCTTGAGCACTGTACTCGGACAATGTTTGTGTGTTTAAATTGCTTACTTTCTCTCTTGCTTGGTTTGTTATGATGAGTAGTTAATGACGCACCTTCTTTGTGATTAGATTTGCATGAAATTATGTTTGAAGAACATAATCATGATTTTTAGTCCCTTTTTTAAGTTTTTCTTATCTCTCATGCATCCTTAAGTCCTTTGTCCAACGAAATTAGGTCATGCTTGCTTAGAATTGTATTATGTGGCTTGTACATTTGTTGTCATCCCCGAAAGGCCTAAATGATAGGTGTTAAGTGACTAAAAGCTCAACCTAGTAATGCATACTTGAATTTTTGCCAAACTCTTGTTTTGTATCATAAAAGCCAAGTGTAGAGTAAATAAAAAGAAAGTTTGTAAAAGGTGAAGCACGTTATAAAGTAAAAGCAAGTTTGTATGTTATTTTTTAAGGAGATTACTCCTCTTTCTTAGGGCTATGATTAACTTGGGGTGGCTATGATACCCATAGTTTCCCTCTGAGCTAAAGTACCCTGAGGAATGAGTAAGCTTCGGCACCTAATTAAGAGACATTGCTCGTAGTTGGATGTCTTTCACAAAATCTATTGGACAAGCCAAAACAAAGGTGATGTGTCTAGATAAGGGTTCCTCTTTTGTGTAAAGTAAGAAAATGAGAAAAAGAGAGAAAAAAAATAAAAGTTTAATGATTATGTAGGTATCGAGTATTTTGGAGGTAGAATCCGCCGTTACGAGATGTTCAGGGTTAATTTGGAGTAATTAGGAGCTAATTTAAGCAATCAGACTTCAAAAAGATGTGAAATAACAAAAATGCTCCTTGATGGAACGCTGCAATGCTCAGCCGAGCATTGCACAACACTACAAGGCAATAGCCTTGCATTTTCGCGAAGGCAAGGCTGTGTTGCAATGCTACGAATTTTCGATGGAGGTATACGTGAGGCCTCGTAGCATTGTGACACTGCGTTGCAGCATTGCAACGCTACAACTGCTGTATAAAACATTTTTCTTTGTTTTAGGGTAGAATAACAACCTCCCAATTGGCTCCTATGTCGATTATCTCCTCTTCTCACCTCTCCACTTATATATTTTTTTCCATTTTTCTCCCCATCTCAAATAATAAGTGAAGACATGGTCGAGTTCTTCTCTTCTTCATATCCATGGTAAGGTAAGATCTAGCTCTCTAGTTTAGGGATTTGGAATAATATAATTTTCGGGAGTTTTGTTTGAATGTAATTTCTATATTCTTGTCTATTGGTTTCAATCTGAATTTTGTGTTTATGAATTGCATAATTTTATTATTGATTGACAACCAATAATTTGTTGTGTAATTTGAATGCTTAGAGATAGCTTATAATATGTGACATATAATTATAGGTTAATCTCAAATGAATAAATAGATTAGTTAGGCTTGCAAGTTGTCTAAGATGAATAGTATTGCTCCCATCAAACTAGAAAGAAACCACATTGAGTGTTTGGTTAGACGATGGAAAGTAAACATTCATCCTAGCATAAGTCCTAGAACTTAATGGGGTTGGTTAATCATGTTTAATATGGATTCATTTAAGCATGTTTAGCTAATTAGATAATTAGGATTATTGGTTGGATGTCCAATCAATTGGACTAAGCATAGTCAAGAACCTTAAATTGTATTTAAATAACTCAATGAACAAGATTGTGTGGTCCATTCCATTTTCCTAAGCTAGAATATTGTAGTTAATTGCATTTCTATCTTTTAGTATCATTGCATTTTATTTCTTTTATGTATTTCCTTTTTCATCCACATCAAACCCCCTATTTTACCACTTTCGATTCGAGGAACTAATCTTTTGTGTTTCCTTAAGGTCGACCTCGGACATTTCGCTTGTACTACTAGTTAGTATAAATAGTTCATTTGGTGATTTATAAATATTATTTGATTGGCGGTCGTTTGGGAACGACTTCAAAAAGGTCTCTGTCATCTCTTCAAGAATGTTGAACATTATCTCTGTCATCTCTTCAAGAATGTTGAACATTATGACTAACAGTGACCAAATCCTTCACATTCTCTATATAGAAATGTCTTATCTTTATTTGTATCATTCCCCTCTGGTTTGTTAGAGTCATTCTTAAAATGTTGAAATTTTTGAGTAGTTGACCCAGAATTGTTGCCATTTTTAGCCACCCTTGGAGAATAGAAGCCATACTTCTTCTCAAATTTCTTCAACATACGGAAGAATTGTTTTGATAATAAGAAGATTGCATCAGCAAGGTTTTCTTCAAGTTCCTCTCCTGATTCAAATGAATGTTTGTCTATTGAAAACTGTAGAGCAATTCCTTTGTTTCTTTTCTCAGGTTTGTCACTAAGAGACATTTCAAAGGTAGAGATATCCAAAAAGATCAACTTTCATAGTGGAGATATCCTGGGCTTCTTCTATAGTAGTGACCTTCATGTCAAATCTCTTTGGAAAAGATCTGAGAAACTTTCGTACAAACTTTTCTTCAGAAATCTTCTCTCCCAGAGCAAATGATTCATTTACAATGTCAAGTAGTCTAACATTGTACTCTACAATAGTCTCATCATCTTGCATTTTCAAGGACTTAAATTTTATAGCCAAAGGCTGTAATCTAGATATCTTAACTTTGGATGTTTCTTCGTGAGCAACAACAAGAATATTTCAGGCTTATTTCATAGACACACAAGTGTTAATCAAACGAAAGATGTTTTTGTCAACACCATTAAATATGGCGTTTAAGGCCTTAGAGTTTTCAAGGGAAGCTTTATCTTCCTCCTCAGTCCACTCAACTTCAGGCTTAAGCTTCAATTCACATTTCTCATTAGAAATTTGAGGATGTGACCATCTGACGATAATAGACTTCCAAGATTTACTATCTAAAGACTTTAGGAAGGCAATCATCATCATTTTCTAATATGCATAGTTTTTTCCATCTAGTATAGGTGAATGAAAGGTAGAGCCTCCTTCCTTTACATCTTCCATGAATGCAAATAGGATCACATCACCATAGATAATGGTGACCCGCTCTAATACCAATTGAGAAAATGATAATGAGGTATCTACTGCAATTTAACAATGTTGCAACCAATGTTATAGCATTCCACAAGACAATTATCAAATATGCAGAATAGATAAAATAACACCAGAGATTTGTAACCCAATTCGATGTAAATCACCTATGTTTGGGAGGCAATGTGCCCAGAAAAGATAACTTCACTCATATCAATAATAAGAAATTACAACGCAATACTTATCTGTAATAGATGCATGATTACAATGACTATCGTATAGCTTTATCACTCAACTAATAACCTAGGGTCCTCCTATGTGTGAGACTCCTTCTCATAGTGTCTTAGGCTCCACCTAAGTTGTATTATCAGTGAAGAAAATCTTAGGCTTTCCTTAAGATCGAGACTCCCTCTTTATAAAACTTGAGCTTGTCTTAAGTCGTGAGACTCCTTCCCACTCTTATTCTATCTTTCCTTTTAAGAACAAATTCCCTTTTGTTCAAATGGCTTAGGCTCTCCTTAAACTTGAGAAACCCTTCTTAGAGGGATCTTCTTACCCTCAGTGTGAGGAACACAAAGTATGTCTTCAAGAAACTCAACTCTAGCAATACACTGTAATGTTGATTTGAATACACACTTAGTTGTTTTTATTTCAAACATGAGCTTCACACAAAACAAAATGGCCAACCCAAACTAAAGGACTAATTGTCCTATAAATAGGCACAGTGGAAACATAACGGGCAATCCTAACTTTCACAGTAATCGCGAGCTAAAAAAGAAAATTTATCGGCAGCATAAGACAATAAAGGAAACCCCCAATAAGAAAAGTATTTTGAAGATTGCCAAAAACATTCCTTTTTCTGAAACCACCAATGCAGATACACATCTTATAACAACTGAGATGCTTAAACAGATATTGCCAACCACACAAACTCTAGCAAATTGTGTATTAAATACATCACTAGTCAGGGGTTCAAAGTATTTACTAATTGAGGTGAAATCAATTTCAACATAGATTCATTACCTCTTTTGAGTATTCATTTTAAATGTTCAATCATCTTGATTTTTGTGTTGGAACAATTTAAACATTTACTGTACATTTCCACACATTGACTTACACAATAACATAATCCCATACAAATTTAAAAGCTTTGGTCTTTGAACATAACTATACAATGATCAACAATTATCCCAATCAATAATCAAATTTTTGGGATGCAAACTCAAAATTTTTAATTTCAAAATCATGAAATTGTACTCTTAACTATTTTAGCAACTAGCCTTGCAGATGTAAGGTTTTGAAATGATAATAAACATATATATGATCATCAACTGGATGTACCAACAAAAACCATATATTTTAAATGATTCACTTGGTGGATTAATAAATCCAGATGTACAACAACAAATCTGTTCGAAAAACAGAAGGATTCAATTTTAATTTTAGCTAGTGAGAGTTTGATAATTAATCTCTTGCAATTTTAATTTTAGTTGGTGAGAGTTTGATAATTAATCTCTTGAGAAAAAGCCACACATGACAATTTACTAGATGGAAGAATCTTCTAGTACTTTAGTAGATGTCAATGTATATTTCCAATAATTATTTTCATCATTATTGACCCAAATAGCCCATTATGCTAAATAATAAATATATTTGGATCATTAAACTTTAGGTTTATTATTAGATATTCTAACTACACAAATATTTGTGTAATACAATTTAGAAGGAAAAGTAACAACTTTGCTTTATTGATTTCCCCTGTGAGACAATAGATATAGTATATAAATATTATATATCATTCTTATTATCAATTCCTCTTAGATGATATACATTACAACATATACCTTCTAAATTTACTAAACTTCTCAAAACAAATCTAAATATTTCGAATATACAAGTGGGTCACAGAAAATAATCATCTCTTCGGGAGATTTTAAGAAACTTATAACATCCAAATAAAATCATATTTATGGGTTAAAAAGATGACTTATGATTTCTTTAAGAGATTCAAATAAATTATCAAAATTTGTTTCCACATATTGTTTTCCTTTTTATTGCTAAGAATTTTAATTTTCAAAAAGACTTGTAATGTACAACCGGTACAAAATTATTGGCTCTTTTGCATTAGATTTGAAAAATAAAATTTTGTGTGTTTTAACCGAATAATTACTTCTTCCTTTATTAACATGATGCATCTCATTAAAATGAACATCAATTGATTTATGCAACTCCAGGTGCAAGGCAAAAATAATTAACACTAATTTTTTTGTGTAACTTCAGGTATTAAATCAAAATTAGCTTTAGAAAGAGTAATTAACTATCAAAATTCACAAGTTTCTAATGAGAATAATTTAAATATTCAACAATCAAATAGATTTCAATAGACAAACAAGAATTTAACTAATTAAGCTCTCAAGTTAGTTCTCAGGTAGGAGTGTTCCCTTACAATCATCTTGAATATCTCAGTTTGGCCAGAATAATCCTTACAATCGGCTTAAATATCTCCAGAACAATCCTCAGACGGAATTCTCTTATAGTCAAATTTTTATTTCTAATTCATTAACCTTTTAATAAGAATGAACTAATAGATTAATGAATATAAGTGAATTATTAAGTTTTGTTTTTCATCTTCAAATTAATTCACTTAAGAAATAGTCTTTAATATTTTAAAATCTTAAAAAAATCAAAATTAAAAAAAAAAAAGATAATTTTGTAAATTTATTCTCATATTTGAAAGATAAAGTATAATAAAATTAGAAGAGAATCTTAACAAATAAAAGATAATATTAGTAGTATAGAATTTATCTTTGTTTAAAAGAAACTCAAATCTATTATTAAGAAATATGCAATCTAATTAAACAAAGAAATATCCTAATTTAATTGTCCATATATAACAATTAATAATTATATCTCAAGATATTGAAAATATAAATTAATTAGGAAAGTATCACAATCAAATCTTTCAATTATAAGAATTATTTTTTAAAAAATAAGATGTACTTTATGCAACAAGTTTAAACTTACATCACATGCATAATTGATATAGTCCTAAGAGATTGAAGGCAATTTAAATTACATTGATTTGAATTTAGATTTCAAAACCCTAAATTTTATTTTGAATTTAGATTTCAAAAACCCTAAATTTTATTTTTTTGCTCAACTTACACAATCACCTTTCACTCCACAAATTCAAAATTGTTTAGGGCCTACAACAGTAAACATACGTTATGTGTATTGAAAAACTGCATTGCATGTCAAATACATTTTAAGAAACCAAAATTATTGCTTCAACTTTTTTATACTTGCAAGTGTAGCAATCATACCTGCAATCACATAACAATCACATAGCAAACACATAGAAATTGGATAACAATCACATAGAAATCAGATAGCAATCAAATTTTCAGGCCGAAGTTTTTTGTCATGTTTGCAAAAAAGCAAAACCTAAGAACACATGTCCAATTTCCAATTTTTTTTATTAAAGTTGCAATTGGCCATATATATTTGTATCTACTTCCAATAAAATTAAATCCAAAACGTGAATTATCTATCTTTAATATACATCATATGCAACCCAAAGACCAAAAAAAAAAAAAAAAAAAAAAAACCTAATACCAAATATATCTTAAAAATCAATTTGCAAACACATGAATCACATATATAATCAAAATAGAGTATTCACATTTTTTGAACTTTAATTTTAAATACGGAAAATTCTTATCAACAGAAAAATTCTAAAAATATTTACACTTTATAGCAAAAGTTCTAAAAGTGTTTTATATTTTTTGAACTTTTTGCTATAAAATGTAAATATTTTTAAAAAGTCCCCTTTAAATACTAAAAAATATATAGGTTTTTGGCATTCCAATGAATTAGCACATACAAAGTAGAGAAATAGGAAGTAGAGAGTGAATGTATTTTCTATTCAATTATATCACTCAAATGTCTAATGACCACTATTTATATAGTTTACAAAATATGCAAAAGGTAGATATACAAAGAAGATAATAGAGAAGATAAATATGGAAAAGGTATTTGGGGATATGTAATCTATAGACATCTATAACTAATACAAATATTTATAACATATTTATTATATTAAACTTTTTAGATCTAAAATATCATAGGGAATGTCTCTTATTTTTCTCTCAAATTGCAACAATATTTACATTTTAAATCTTCTCTTTTATCTTTTAAGAGCAACTCAACTCAACCAAATGGTTTGAGCTACCACATAATGTTTCAATTGGATTGTTGGATCGTGGAGGGAATAAATCATATAATAATATTTGTTGCACGGTTAATTGAAATAAAGAGATATAATGCGCACCACAACTCCTTTAAAAAGGTAAGATATTCTCACCTCAACATAGCTAATTATTTAGCTATTTGTTTGCTCTAATTTTCTTTGTTATTTATAATTTCTCTCCATGATAATGTTAATAATTTGGGATCAAATTGATGACTATTAGACTCGTTTAATATTGTATCATAATTTATGAGATTTGAATGAGATTAAAATAAGTTGACAATATATGATGAAATATATATGATATTGAAATACCTCATTTAATTTTGGTAAGGTTCCATCCTAATAAATAAGATGCTTTAATTAAGCCAAAGACACGCGGTTCATCGGTACGCACGAGGTTTTTGGAGAAATATGTTTTATAGAGTTAAGCGCTTGAGTTTATGTAAATTTAAGTGGATGTTGTGGTTCAATCTTTAAATATTCAATCCTTTGATTCTCTCTATTGAATGCATACAATTGATTTAAAAAGTGAGCACATAGATGTGTTCAGCCTTCCGAAACTTAGAGAGGGTCTTCTAATTGTTGAGAAAATTTTCCTTTAGATTCTCTCGAGTCTTAAATTTTTGAATCCTTCAAATGAAGGATAACTCCTCTAGTTATACAGTTAATCTTGAGCTTGGGCTAGGATAATGACTCGTGAGCTTGGGTTTGGTTTGTGCATGATCCAGACCCTTAGCCCAACTAATTAAATTTCGAGTTTAATTGGCTAAATTAAATTATCGAACACCATAACTAATTTTTCTATTTATTGCTCTTTAAAGAACATTAATACAAGTCATAGATTGATAAGGAAAAAAAAACCAAAATTTTCCATTTTTTTCTCGCCAAAAGTATATATATATATTTTTTTCAAATTCATGACTCCGAAGAACTATCACTTTTTAATGACTATTAATTATAGTCATAAACGGTGACATGAAACAATTGTCGTAAAAGTTGAAAATATTGAAATTTCACATTTTTCACGTCAAATATGTATCTTTTACGTTTTCTTTAATTTATTAATAGCTATTTACAATCATCAATTGGTGACACTAAAAGACTGTCATTGATTTCGAAAATTTCGAAAAACTTTGTTATTTCCTACCAAAAGCGTGTATGACTCTTTGTTCTCATTCCTTCCTAGATTTGTCTTTCTTCTTGGGTCATGAAAGCCCAATTTGCCATAGTGGACCAATTAATAATTAGTATGACTCCAAAATTGAAATTTAAAGACAAACAAATGACAAACTTAAACATAACAAGTGTCTTCCATCTACCCATCTAATCACAATAATAGGTTTAAGCATATTCAATGATGATAGGACTAAAGCACAATCGATTATTTGGTTGATAGTCCAATTTAACCTAAAAAGTGTAAATGGAAAGTTCACGTTGAAAAGTAGGGGTGTTCAAAAAATCGATCAACCTAACTCAATCCATGCGGTTTGAGTTGGGTTATTTACTTATTTGGGTTATGTTGGATTCAAATACATGAAAATTTTATGGATTGAGTTAGTTCATGGGTTCATCTAATATAACCCAAACCAACTCGAACTTATTATTAACTTTAAAATATATACTTTTTGTTATTTATAATACAATTATTTATACATATATTGATTATAATTCCATTTCATTTCATTATTCTTTTAATATTATTCTCCAACAACTCTTCCAAATAATTTCTCAGTATTTTGAAAAGAAAATTTTCATTATATAAATTGAAATTAAGTTATTAATCTTAATTCAATTTATGAAAATAATTAAACCATATTTTTAACATATTTTACATTTTACTTCTTTTTAGAATAAAATTTTAAATAAATGATCCAAATAACTCGAACCAACCAAACCCAAATATTTTATGGTTGGGTTGGGTTGGATTTATTTTCTAATAAGAATTATTTGAGTTGAAAAAATTTACAACACGAACAATTGAGTTAGTTTTAAAAAGTCGTTCAATCCAACTCCCCCACGAACATCCCTATGAAAAAGTTGTGACAACTTAAGAAATGGGTCCAAGCCCAATTTTTGTCCAAGCCCTAAATCTAAATATTGGGCTCAAAAGGTAACGATGGGCCTCTTGAAAACACCAAAAGGAATATTCAACTATGAATTTTCTACCTAATTTTCTATTCTTTTTTCCTTTCTTGTCTTTTCCTTTTCACTTCTATATTATTGAGAATTTAATTTATATTAAAAAAAATTTAAAAGCAATATATAAATTTTACTCTGTTTTTTAGTCAATTATAAATAAAAATTTGATTATTTTTTCAAAAACTATCAACTATCTTGTACCATTCTTTAGATTTGGTTCTAGTGTGAGATTTAGAGTTATTGTAATTAAACTTCTAAATTTTTATAAATGAATCAATTTAAAACATTTTATAAGATTGCATCAATTATTATATATGTGAATATACTTCGTAAAATATTGAATTTATAAAATGAACTATTAGAATTGATGAATAGACAAATTTTAAAAGTAATTCTAAACTAAAAGTACTCCAAATCGATCCACTTATGAATGTTTATGGGTTTAATTGTTAAAATTTATAATTATCACACAATTTTTATCCAAACAAAACATAATGTAAGGTATAAATTGATACACTTATAAAAGTTTAAAGTTTAAATTGATACAATTATTAGTTTAGGATTTTAATTTATAAAACTCTCAAAATTGAGGAGTATAATAGCTATCTTTTCCTTTTTTTTTTTTCTTTATGAAAGTAGAACAAACATATAAAATACTCACTCCTAATAAAATAATAAATTCATTTTTAGTACAATAAAAATGAGTAGATTCAAATTATAAATCTTTTGGTTGTTAATACATATTATATCAATAAAACCATGCATATGTTGACAAATAATATATGCATATTAAACATATCAAACAAAGTATTTCGAAATTAAACATATCAAATAAAGTTATCGATTCAAGACTTTTACTCTCTCACATCGCATTTTTAACTCTCTCTAACTAAAATATCCTACAATATAAAGTCTCGCCTTTAAAAAAGGTTTTAAAAAAATAAACTCTATGATTGAAGGATCATTTTTATTTCCTTATAATTAATATGAATGCTTTTTTCCTCATCTCAAATCACAACTTTCGATTCCAAGAAATAAACACGATCTAATTTTTTAAAATAAGTATAAATCGAATGATATATAATATTTACTAGAGATAAAAAAAAAAAAAATCTATAATTCGAATCTCTCGATTGGTATTACAAATGAAAATAAACACATATAGAGAGAAATTTAATATCCTTCTGATTAATTTTATACGAAAGAATTAAGAATCATATAATTTAAAACTAATGTGAAAGTGATGAAATATTTCGGCAATTATAATAACTTTTTTTCTGACACATTGACTGAAAAATGGAGGCATGAAGTTGACTGATGTAAACACAGAATCATGTTTTGTTGAATAAACTTATACTGACACTTTGTTAGTTTGGTACCGACCGACAGCTTTAGTAGAAAAATTTCCATGGAAATTTCATTTTCTTAAAATTTTACATCAACCTAAATAGTGAATAGATAATTAAATTTAATATAGATGTTTATTTATTATTTTAAATATTTTTTAATTGTTTAAAAATATTCGTCAACGTTGATATTTTTAATGATATTTTTATAAAATTAAGACCTTAAAATTTATGTGGATACCAACATGTTAAACTCTGGTACTATTGTAATATACATTATTTCACTCATTAGTTTAATAATTTACGAGTAAGGTTTTGACAAAATATTTGAAGAGTAATTGTCTCACATTGGAAAGATCAAGAAAATGATGAGCTCCAAGCATTATAAAAGAAGTTTATATCTTTGGTTTCAAATCATCCCAATTTGAAGTACTTTAAGGTCGGTGTACTAACTCAATTGTGTGACTGACATCGACGGATTTGGTATAGTCCTAGGGGACTCAAGCTCCTCCTCAACTTTATGCTCTTTATATTTATACAAAATAACCGTATCTATACTAGTAGCTAGCTCAGTGGTAAATAAGGCTTCCACTCCTCTCCAAACCCAAGTTTAAGACTCATTCCTTACGTTTAAGTGTTTTTCAAATAATAAAATTTTTTCTTGTCTGTGTTTTTTTTCGTTCAATTTTTCCCATTAATTTTTGTGCTATCAGTTTTATAGTTTTTTTTTTTTTTTTTTTTTTTATAATTCCTTTGATAGTAGCGAGATTATTCTTTTCAATACTTACATAATGTTTAAATCTTTTTTATAACAAGTAATGAGAAGAAATAATATAGAAAATATAATATTTTCCGACTCCTTGGAGTTTTCATATGTTTTTGAGAAGAAAGAAAAAAGAAAATCAACTTTTTAATTACCTGTGACCTCAAATAAAATGTGTCAATTTTTCACTTAAATTTTCAATTTCATGGAACTTGACGTTAGGCTAGAACAACTTTTAAAATTTTTGTCTTCTATTGGATTTTCGTTTGAGAAATTGGGAAAAAGACATTGAATCTTGGTACAAAATTAAATGAGGTTGTAAAGAAAAGAAACCCTAATCATGATTTTGTTCAAGTTGCTAGAAGTTTGAGAGATTTAATTTATTTGTGGGCATTTCGTCCTAACATAGAATAAATTGAGTGGACTATAATAGTACACTCAATATAAAAAATAGAAATAAGGTTAAGAATTTTTTTTTTTTTATCAACAATAGCTTTTGCTACAATATCACTATTTTATAATTCAGTTGTTAAAATAACAAGCTGCTCCCGCTCTCCAATGTTTCCAATGACTCTATCACTGACCACCAACTCTAGCAACAACCATTGTCGATGATTATCATCGTAGTACTCCAACAATTGTTATTGTCAACAACATTGTCAACGATCCACTCGACCAATTATATAGTAAAATTAAAAAAAATGATAAATAAAAAAACTCGATCAATGAACCCATGGTCTCCTAAAAAAGTAAAGACAAGTGATTTAACCATTGAATCATGCTCATGTTAATAGCTATATTTAAGTAAATACTATGAATAACTAGTATAGTAATTGCCGTGTTCTTCTTCTTAATTATTATACTACTCATATTGGTAGCTATGCACTAAACTTTTGTCGGGAATGGTTGGTCAATTAGTCCTTTGCTAGAATGACTCGTCATAAAATTAGCCAAATATTTCTAGTGTTTTGATATTTAACTTAAATTCAAATGCTTTCTGTATTTAATTTAGATATGAAATGTTTTCCTATTTAATTAAGATTTGAAACATTTTCTACATTTAATTTAGAAAAATGTTTTTGTTGGATTCTTATAAAATGGGAAAATGGTTGTTTTAGTTCTCAAGAGTGAGATTTGAGTTTGGTAGGATATTTCTCTCTATTAAAAATAATTTAATTATGAGCAAAGTTTTCACTCGATTCCAATCCTTCTTCGACGAGTGCACGTTTGAGAAAGGTGTTGTGTTAACCTTGAGGAGCAACCGGCTTCTAATGATTTAGCACTGAGGTCGTGCCGATTCTGCTTTCAAGGCAGTGGATCTTCCACGGCACAACAATGATTGAGATCCAAATTGACGACGACTAACAATTTGAAAGAAAAATTAAAGAATACCGATCGATTGCACCTCCATCTTCAATCTACCTCACCAGATCGAATCAAGAATGCCAGATCAGCTTGGATTCAATGAATGAATAAGTACAAAATTAAGAGGGTAATTTCTCTATTTAACATATAAGCATAATTGAATCGTTAGCTTGCTTTGTTCTTTATGAATGAATTGTGTTGGGAAGAAATTTTGAGTGATATTATACTTTGATCCTTGTTTTGAGATTTGTTAAAAGAGAAAAGAGAGAAAGAGGAGGCACAAGGTTTACATGGAAAACCCTAGAATATGGAGAGAAAACCACGATAGAGAGTCTCCATTTTATTAATTTTTTTCATAATATGGGAGATACAAGAGGATTCTTATTTATAAGCTCCAACAAGCCTAAATACAAAAAATAAAAGAAAATTAGGATAAAGTAAATAACTATAATACCCCCGGACAATAAACAATCAACTAAGTCCATTATTTCCAACCAGATTAATAAGGGATGATCTAAAATTAAGAGAGATTTTCATACCAAATTAAGAAGGAAAATTAAGAAAAGATAGAAAGTATTCATTTTGGTAAACTAAATTAAGGAAATAGGTGCACTTACTATTATTAATTTTAAATAATAATAATTTGTTGATAAAATCATTCGACTAGAGATATGATTTGAGAAATTTGGAGAGACAACTCAACATATATGGGTCTTGTGATAAACAAATTAATGAATCATTTATGTTGATTATGTTCTTGTGATAGAATTTTTGGAATATGTGGGTCTTGTAGCATGATATTTTATCTTGTGGTTAACCATCACTGTTAATTTCGATGATAATGCTAATGATCTTTTTCTTGATTTGATTAAGTTTCACATATGTTGAAGATATTTGGATGGGTTAAAAATTGGGTTAAACGAGATAGAGACTTCTTGAACTCTACTTAGGCAATCTTGACATAGAATTACAATAACCAAAGAAATTTATTTTTTTATGTGACAAATTGTCTAGAAGCCTCTTGAAAAGTCCAAACCATAATGCTCAAAGGAGAGCTCCTGAATACAAGGAAAGAACTATAATAATCTTTCTAATATCTAAATCACAATTGGTTTTACGAAAAGGCCAACGGTACATTAGTTGAAAAATGTATTAGGGACTATTTTCTCAAAAAGAAGGAAATATAAAATAGAGAAATATGCTCATAGTGAGAACTTTGAAAATAACACAACATCCAAACAATATGCCCACGGTACATTGGTTTTCATCCTCAATATGCTCATTATGTAAGGAAAATTGTGAGGTTTTGCTGTGTGTGATATCCAAACAAGAAAAATAACATTTGCAATACTAAATATTATAGCCATTGGAAATTTGGCAAGAAATTATGCATCATTATATTGTTTGAGGTGTTGATTGTTGATCTGTTGGACTACAATCTCTTTGTTGAATTACTGGGTTAAGTTTGCTCCTGATTGATGAGGTTAATGTGGCATGTATCAGATTGTTCCACAAATTTAATTTTTGCATATGGTATGAAAATTTAGCAATTTTATTTTATTGCTATTTTATAGCATGATATTCAATATAACTTTATTAGTACATATTTGAATATTTCATGAGTAGTAAACTATATTATCTTAAATGAGATGCTACTATGATCTACTTGAGCATGATTTATATCGTAAATTATCATGTATGGCCATTATTTCATAAAGTATTATTACTACTTTAAAATTAAGTTTGGCCCTATATATTTTTTTGACCATCATATAACTTGCTTGTAGTATGAACATATGTAAATTCCATCATTTTATGTGAAAGCTTGTAGAATTGATGGTAGTTTGAGACATCATCTAGCTATAAAATGTGTAATGATTTATAAGGTTTTTTCTTTTCAGGATCTCGATGGGTATATAAGTTAGGATAGTTATCTTCATTGGTATGAGACATTTTGGGATGGAACCAAAAGCAAAGTCGTGAGGACTTATGCCAAAAGTAGACAATATCATACTACTGTGGAGATATTTGGAGAATTGTTGTCCCTAACAAGTGGTATTAAAGTCATGCCCCTAGTTTAGCTATGTTAAACAAAGATGTAGTGGAGCCTCAAAAGTGTGTCATGGTATGATCTATAGTTGAACTCTGTCAGATAGGGTAGTGTACCCTAATGAAGAGAAGTTAACCTAGACAAGAGTTAGACGGATGAATGACTATTTGAAAGGAGGCTCAATGGTCCTTTGTTCGAGGGGAGGAATGTTGGGAATGTGACTAAGGTCCCACATTGGTTAGATAAGGAGATAATCATCATATTTATTAGCAAGAAGATGATCATGGGGAATATATAATTTCAGTTGGTTAAAAGTATGCATGTCTAGGATCTTGAAAAGGGAAAATGAAGATTGATGATTTATGGTTGTTATATGATTTAGCAACTGTTGAAAGACATTATGAATTAAATATGGATCTTCAATTTCTAAAAGGAAACAAACCAGTTAGGTTTAAATGAATCTTCATGTATTTTGATGTATATTCTCATATGACTAAAATATTTGAAATAGCTATTATAAACCCTCGATAGCATTTGTATAATACATCGCATGGATGTAAAGAAGTATTTACTCAAGTTGTTTGAGCTGATTATGTGTGTTAATATCCTTTGATACATGTGTTTACTCAAATTTGAGTTGATTGTGTGATTATCCATTTGTAAGTTGATGGTATACTGATCTTTGATACAAGCATAGATGTAAGTAATAATACTAAGTTATTTATGTCCTCACAATTTGAAATGAAATATTTAGGTGAGGATGATGTGATACTTGGTGTTGAGATAAGGAAAACTGAAAATGAATATTCTTTATATCAATCACACATTGAAAAATGAGATTTGATTGCTTTGATGAGCTCCTATAAGAACACCTTATGATGCTAGTATGAATCTTAAGAAAAATAAGGAAGATGGAGCAAAGATTATAGGAAATGTTATGTTTCTATGAATTATAATAGACTTATGATTAAAGATCATTTGATTGCTCTTCGTCGTTTATTAAGCTATATTAATGGTATAACAAATTATTGTTTGCATTTTAATACTTTTCTACCATACTAGAAGGGTAGTGTATGCAAACTAGGTAACTTAGAATGACGAAGTAAGCTTTACTAGTGGATGTGTTCTTATTAGGTAGAGAAGCTATTTCATGGAAGTCTGCAAAATAGACTTATATAGCAAGATCCACCATGAAGTCTGAATTTATTGCTCTAGAATTAGCAAGACAAAAGGCTGAGTGGTTTAGAAGCCTATTGGGAGATGCACCATTGTAGGGATGGGGGGCATCAGTATGGATGGCTTAGAAGTCTACATTGTTGCTCAAGATTAGTACCAGTCTCTTTGCACTATGATTTATAGGTTGCCATCAGAATTGCTGACAAAAAAGGCATATACACCTCAGGCATGGAGCTGTGAAACAATTACTGAAAGGAGGATTATTTCATTGTAATGTTTGAGAGTGAAGGAATCAAATTCCCGTGGAAGCGTGTGAATGTCTTGCATTTAGACATTCGATTTTTATGGAAACAAAAAAAATAAAATAAAACATACATTTGTAGGATAAACACTTAAACAAAACTATAAGCATGCTAGAGAAAAAGAAGAAGAGAAGAAATCAAAACCCACCTTTATTGATTAATCAAAACTCATCTTTGTTGATTCTTTGAGCTTTCCTCTTCCACCATTATCAACGATCTCAAACTTCTCCAATGAAGAAGGACATCGCCAACAAAGTTACCTTGCTATTCTCTAAGATTCCAAAAGAACTTGGAAGAGTGATCACCAAGAACTTTTAAGTGTTTAAACATTAACAATTACAATCAAGAAACAGAAACAACAGGCTATGCGCAAAACGAAAATTATAGCATGCTTTACTACACAATCAAGGGAAGAATTCACATACCTTTGAAGACTCATCTTCAAGACTCTTTGATCACGAACGCTCGATCCCCACAAGACTACAACAATCGAACACTCGTACACCACAATCGCTACACTACACGATCACAGCGAACTCGAATAAAGTGATCACTAAGGTCACGAACACAGCGAACGCAACGAACGGTTTCCACAGAACCTCAATAGTGTCGAGTTGAGTATGACACCACCAAAAAGGTTACCTTGATATTCTCGGTGTGAGAATCCAGAAGTGTGGGCTCTATGTGGACTTTATTAGAGGTAGAGACTATTGGAAAGGTACCAGCACACAGCAGAAGCGACGAGGATCGATAAGCACTCTAATTGATTAATTTTAGCAGAAACGAAAATATGTTTAAACAGAATTTAATGGGTTTCAAAACATACCTTTGAAGAACCGTTGAAATCTTAATTTTCAGTTACTAAATCCTCCAAATCTTTGTGCAGCCCACTACAAGATCTTCCCTACTATTTTCTTGGTGCTCTAGATTGAGTTGTGAGACTCAAAATAAGCTAGAATCAAAGAAAATTTGGAGAATGCTCACTGCAACAACCCAAATGAAGAACATCTTCTACTACCCGAATTTTTTAAAAAATTCAATCGGTTACAATCACTTCAACTTCACTCCAATCTCTTCAATATATTGCAGACTATCATGCAAAGATTTGCTGCATGGGATGTAGCTCATGCTTGGAGTTATTGAAGGTTGAAGGTAATGGGTTCTTTGTGAGCTAGTAGAATATGAAGATGGAAAAAACCAATTTTTCATTTTCGTGTTTTTCTATTTTCAAAATCTAATTTCGATTTTAAAATCATATTTTATTTCTAAAATCAAAATTTATCAATTTTACAAATTAATTTTCTAATAAAATCAATAAATAATTATTTAAACAATTTAAATAATTCTAATTAATTTAATATCTGATATTAAATTAATTTTTACACAAATCCATCTTCATATATTTAAATCATATTTAAATATATATTCTTCAATTCCGTTTGATTCTAATTTGAACGTTTCAAATTAACTTATCACGCTACTCTCGAGCTAATACATTTTCGAGCTAGTAGAGGGACCTCATGGACCTACAGATCATGGGCTCCAACGATCCGAGATTAATCGGTTAAACTCATTAGACCGATCTAAACCCCATTTGTTAACTGTATTAACTAATGGGTCACTCCACTAAAGCCCATAGTTAAACTCCCCGTAGATATATTATGTCCACTCAATATAACCATGATTATAATTCAACCCTTCGTAGGTTGTTCGTAATAACGGCTGGGTCAAATCTCTATTTTACCCTCGAAATTACGTCTTGTTCCTTAAGTCCCCACTGATCCCATAATGAACAATTGTTTTGTGATCCAATTAACAAAATCGAGTCTCTCTCAGCCCAATGAGAAGGCGGGGTTCTTTGTTCAAGATCCAGAATCAGCACTTAAGGAAACAACCTCTCTACTATCCCTAAAAGCGGATAGGAGTGAATTCCATCTTGCACCCTATGTCCCCAACTATCTATCTAGTCTTGCCCCTGAAATGGGAGGTTTATCGAGTCGGCACTGTTGAGCCAACCCTTACCTATGCAAATCTAAGGATATTTTCAAATAAACAGGAGTTCATAGTTAGCTCAAGATTAAGGTCAAGTTACCTAGGTCAACACTTCACTTTGAAATAGTCAGTCTTAAACAGTAAATAGCGTTATAAAGTAAGAGTGACTAATTTCGTGGTTTGATCTTGTACAAATCCTTTTGTACAAGGATACCCCCACTCCTCATGTCTCAACATGAACGAATTAGAATCACTTCGTTTGTAGCACTTTACAACTCCTTGTAACAACTACAGAGCAAGCTGCATCCAATAGTGTTACCAGAATAAGGTATCCAACCTTATTCATATACTATAGATCATTTTGACTATTTACTCGAACCCGATCCACCTTTTTGTCTCCACATAAAGTCCAAGTACTAATCCAATAGTCAAGGGACTTTCAGGTTTATTGGATTTCTATCAAGCAAAACATCTATTCAATAACACCTTATTGAATTTTTAGAATAAGTTCCATTTTTTTACATACCACGAGTTTTAGGACATAAAACCCAACAGAGACCGGAGGAGAACAATTGTGTAAACGATTGAGCAAGTGGGAGATGGCAGAGGTCTATTGTATAGACAATGCCCAATCGTTTAACAAAAGCTATGCGATCGTTTAGCTCATCGGCCAGCTGAGTGTCTATCGTATAGAAACACTCCACGGTCGTCTAGTCTCTCCAAGTTGTCGTTTAGCAATCTAATTTACTTGACAACCTTTCCGTGAAAACTTTTCGATAATGGAAATCTCAAATCAACAACTAATAAATTTAGGAAAATATCTTTCCTTTTATCTCGAGGTTACCATGAAACAACCAATAACCTCTCATTCAATTGGTTATTAGAGAAAAAGAGATCATTATCCAATAATTAATATTATTATAAATATAAATGATAACCAACTGACCATACTATATTTATAACCTATAGTTTTAATATTTCATCTCATGAAACATATAAACAAACCATAGCTCTTTTTCTATTCCATGGCACTTAATGTAAATCTCATTTACATTGACCCTCCACTAGATGTATCACATACATCATACTGATCATATCATATATAATTGAATTACATCAAGAACGGCGCTTCTAGGTTAGAGAGTTTATATATCCCATTGCTCTAAACCCTAGGGTCAAAATCGTAAATAACTGCAAATAAATAAATATGCTGAATACAAAATCTGAATAGGTTGTTCGAAGCACCAACAAACAGATTCAAGGTATTTCAACAAATCAAAGGACTACCCTCAAAGGCAGGAGTTTCCAAACACTCAGGATTGAGGTCATGTCACCTATGGTCGTTTAGGTGAGATGTAAGTCTCAAATATCAATGGCGTTATATACAGAGACGAATGATCTCGTGATTCGGTCTTATACAAACTCTTTGTATAGGACACCCCCGCTCGCATGTCTCCACATGAATGGTCAGGATCTACCACCTGTAGTAGTTCACAACACTTGCAAACTTCTACAAAGTGGGTCGTATCCGTAGTGTCACAAGGATCAGGTATCCCACCTTAATTCTTATACTACAGACCTATTTAGGTTATCACTTAAGACATGATCCACTTGTATATCTCATAGACATGCTTAAGTTTACATACAATAACCATGGAGCTTTGTTTATTGGATATGAGCAAATGCCATAATGAAATAACTGTTATTTTATTTATAACAATGTGTATATTACAAACAATGAGACTCCAGGAAATTAGGACACCAATCCCAATACTCCAACTATGAACTCTCGAGAAAATCATCTTCAATGATTAATTTCGACAACCTCTTTCACATGACCAACTCCGGTCTTCGAAAACCACCTCCAAAGACAAACTTTGACAACCAACTCCAATACCACCATGCGACCAACTTTAGGCTTCGATTACAAACTCCAACAAAAGTCATCTTCGATAATTAACTTCGACAACCATTTCCAACTATAAGATTGATGACTGCTAAAGTATGTTGTAGGGTTGTTGATTATATAAATAATAGTATTTTGTCTACATTAAGTGCATATTTATACATAAGAATTTGTAAAAATATATTTTTATTTAATTGAACTCACATATCAAACGAGCGTTAAAAATATTTGAAAAAGTATGTATGTGTGAAAAGTATGTAACATATAATGAAAAAAAAAACCATAAAATGGAGATTTTTTCCTTTGAACATTTTCTAGCAAGAATTAGTGAAAAATAAAGTTTTATTCTCTGATGATCCTCTAAATTTTAGGGAATTGGAAGTGAAATTGGCAAAGAAATGTGGTGACATTCCAGGGTTGCTAAGATGATGAGAGAGATTCAATTTAAAAAATCATGATAAAGTATAAAGCAATACTAGGAAGAAGAAGAAAAAGAAGAAGATGATGATCATGAAATTCATGGAGAAAAATTAGAAATCAAAATTTGATTTCTCTTTGGTTTCTCATTTTACTTAACTACATTTCTACAAGAAATGTTGTGGATTAATTGTTGTTCATTACCAAGAAAGAAAGAAAGAAAGAAAGAAAAGCTTTAAAAAAATTTAAATTGCAATCTATAATTTATTCAAACAAATATGGATAGAATTATTGAATAAAAAGTTAAAAACAAAAATAATGATCATAAAAGCAGATTATCTAGAGTTCAAAATATTGCACCAGATACCTCAAACATATGAACCTAACACTCTATACCTCAAACACATTGTCATATGAACTCAGATCAAATAACATTGTATCCAAAACATAAACATATGAACTCTACAATTCCAAACTCCAAACTCCAGACATTTTATCCCAACTAATTAACACCCTCAAACCATCCTTAAAAGACAAAACTACACCAAAATTAATGTTTTTAAGGAAAAAACAATCAAATTGAGAAACTAGATAATGATTTGCACATGATTATCTATTAAGATATTTTATAGAATACTCTAAAATTAAAAAGAAAAGAAAAAAGAAAAGAAAAAAAAACATACACGGATGCATAGGAATAATTCTTATTTTATCAATTAAAATTTAATAAAATGTTTGGGATGATCTAAGAAATTTTTTAGTTCACGTGAAAAATATACATAATCTTCGGGATTTTTTTTTTTTTTTTCCTCTTCTCTTCTCTTCTCTTCTTTTTGTCATTTTAGACGACGAAATATANTATAGTTTTTGAGTCAAAGTGGTAGGTTGGCAATGGCCCACCTTTGTCAGACAATTCTTTGTCCAAAGATTTTGAACTTATAATCTGTTTGTCACTAAATTTACTTTGTTTTTTTTTTCCAAAAAAAAAAATACCTAGTTTTTTTTTTCCCGAGACTTCCTAATTATGGTTTATTCAATGTTGTTTTGAAAATCCTTAGTTCTTGTATGATTTTAGCCCACTCTAATCAAAACATTAAAACGTGATAATGTTTTGTTGAATAATTGTAATGGTAGTGAAATTGATTCTGATGTTTGTAAGTACGTTATTAATTTTTGTTCGACTTGATATGTAAATTGGGTTGAGAATTCACTACATTCTTAAAATCGAAATTGATCTTTTGGGTTTAAAGATACCAGGCCCTATGGTGAAAACCGGATACCACCTATGAGAAAACACTAACTCAAACCAGTGTGCTGAAAGCACAATCCATGTGAAGAAAAAACTTCACCCTACATCTTGACAGTCGAGATTAGAGCTATGCACTTCTGAGATTTGAAGACCTTTAATGACTATTCCTTTCTTTTCTTTGTTGCAGAGAAAAACGAGAGAAAAGAAGGAAAGAACTTGAGGGAGAAGGCTGCCGAAAATTGCCTGGACGATAGAGGTTGCTATCGTCTAGCTGATTGAAGGTAAAGCAAGGAGTCATCTAGACGATAAGGGAAGATTTGTCTAGGCGATGAAGGCTTTACTGAAGATCATCTAGACGATGGGGTTCGAAGTCGACGATGGTCTACACGATAGAGGTGCTGAAGTACACGGTCGATAGCTAAATGGTACACGATAGAGTAAAAAAGATCAGGGAAGAAGATGAACACGATGATTTACGTGGTTCGGCCAAGGATAGCCTACGTCCACGAAGAAGCTGATGGTTTTCTATTTGGGGAGTTATAAAGATTATTACAAGATAAGTTTGATAGCTTTCTTGATCATTCTGTAATGTTTCCACTCTCCTACTTGTACATGTAATTACAAAATGTATATAAAGGCAGTTTGTATGTAATTGATTTCTAACAACCTTGAAGTTGTTTTCATCTATCTGTAATAAAAATTTTAAAACTTATCGATCTATCTTCGATTCAAAATTTTAATAGTCTATCATGGATAATTATGATTATTTTATTTTTGTCTATCATTCAAATTTCATTTCTATGTTTGTTATAGATAGGTGTCTATCACTTATCGACCGTTAGTTTATAGTTGATGAACAACTATTTATATATATTATCGATGAATTACCATCGATAATAATTTATGTTTTTATGTTATTTATGTTTTTTTTTTGTCAAAATAAGCATAGTTCAATTAATATAGTATTTGTACTATCAGTGTCGAAATTAAAATTTTGATTCTCCCTACACATATCGTAAAGTAGTAGTAATAATAATAATAATGTCTTTTTTATTATTATTATTAATAATAGACTATTTTAAAGTCTATTTACAACCATTTTCAGCATCACTACATGTTTGGTATACTATTCTTTTGTTTTTTTTAACTATCATTGATAGAGAAATCATGTTCATAATTTATAGAGATCATTTCATCTTGTTCCATATTTAATTATCAAAATATATATATATATATATAATGGTGTTACAAATATGATATTGGCTAAATATTTTTGTTTAAAACTCCTGGCATTGGTTTCTTGGACAATTTAGGAGTTGTCTCAACTTTTGTCTTTGTGAGTAATTATCTTAAAGGTTTTTCTTCTTGTTGTCATCTATGCAGAAGTTCTTTTTCCTTATTTCAATTATTCTGCAGAATTTTTTTTTTTTATGCTTTCTTTTCTGGTGAATTGTCGATTATATCTGGGGATATCTTCCATCTTTGCATTATGTTGTTTAAGCCCAAGAAGTCTTTGTGCTAGGGGAATCGCATATATCATTTTGTGAGCTCGTTGTGTGAGTATTTCAAATACTGATTGCATTGTATTGAATTGAAGAAGAAGGCTTTGTGCTTTGTTTGTGGCGGTATGTTCTTCACTTGCACCTACAGTGTGCATTTTTATAATTAATAAGGTTTGTTCGGTCTTAGTGGGAGCCTAAGACAAAGTTGATCGAGAAAGATTACTCCATACTCAAAAGGAGCCTAAGTAATTATTCAATGAGAAGGGAATTCTCAAGACTTAAGGGGAGCCTAAGTCCTCACTTGAAGGGAGTTCATAAGTAGAAGGGAAGATATCTTCAAATGAGAGGGAGTTTGACAAGCTTAGAGGGAGCCTAAGTTCAAGTGAGATGGAGTCTCACATTTAGGGAGAGCCTAGGTGATTAGCTAAGTTGGGCTCTACATGTGTGATTTTAATCTTCGCTATTTACAAATAAGTATAACGTTGTAATTGCTTGACTTTCATATATTAGTGGATATCTTTCATGGCACACTACCTCCAGATGTAGGTGATGGATCACCGAATTGGGTTACCAACTTCTATATGTTCATACTTGTTTTACTATTTGTTCTTTGTTGTTGTCTCTAACTTTGCTATGACGTCTTGTGTAACATCTATATAGAGTGTGAGGAACCACATTCCAAAATGGTATATTAGTGATACATTGTTCTTAGTAATTTACTGTTATTTGTTAATAATTATTTTGTGGTTAATATTAAGTTATCACTGATTTATTATTTTTAATATTTTGATATAATATATTGACGATAGATCAAATAAGCATAAAAAAAATCATAAAAAGAAATAAAAGAGGGTGAAATATCATTAATATCCCCTAGTTAGTCTATTGAAATATTGTATATGGACGATAGAATAATAGCAAATAAGCATGTTAACTATCACATTGAAAAATAAAGTTAATGTCGTCAATATACCATTTTTTCCCTATTGATAAGGTGTATAAATAATAAATATCTAATAGCATATATACAACAATTGGGAGAAAACTAGGTGAAATATTACGTATATACATCTTTTGTTTTTATTTATAATTATTAATGATATGTCTAATAGTAAAAACATATAAATAACCAAAATGAGTATAACTCAACTAGCATAGTGTTTACATTATCAGCTTCAAAGATAGATGTTCGATTCTCTCAACTTAAATATTGTAAAACTTACATGTAAATAATCATTGGTAAATAAAAAATAAAAATATTATTAATATACATTCTTTTGGTATAATATATCAAAAATAGACTTTATAGCATATAAGCATACAAACAATTATTAATAAAAAATAAAAGTTAAATACCACAATTTATCTTTTCTAATTTATTGATATGGTAAAAATCCATGATAAATAGATCTTGTAACACATGACATAAAGCAAGTTCAAATATCAATTATATATGTCATATAGACATAATAACAAATATAAATCAACATGCAAATAATCAATATATATATATATATATATATAAATCATTAATATAGTATTTTTATTTTGTTGATAATGTATATTAACAAATATGATATACCAAAAACAAACATAACAATAATAAAAACAACAAACATAATAACAAAACGAGTATACAAACAATCAATGATAGATACTTATCACTGATCGATAGATCTTAATAAGTGATAAATCTATCAAATATATTCCTCTATGATATATCTCTATTATTGACAAGTCTATAAATGATGGACCTCAATTAATTAATTATTGATATAAATAGAAGTTAAAATTCTGCCATATATGCAAATAGTTTTACAATGCGATGGCAATGCTATGATTTTGTGTTATATGATCAGACATGCAATTGTCTTTATTTTATTTAGATTATTCACTAATAATCTGAATTTTGAATTTTTCTTTTCTTTTTTTAATCATTTTATGGATAAATAATAAACTTTAGTTCTTAAAGTTTACCCTTATCACTAAATTTTACCTGCTTTCAATCTCTTTTTGACACTCTTCAAGTCAATTTATGACATGCTTTTTTTTTCCTTGTCAAAGATAATTTTGGTATCTTGCTAAAACTAACCTTACAGTTTTTAACTTTATTAAAACAAAGAAAAATGGCACAAATTACCCTTGAATTTTCGTATTTGTTACAATCACATCCTTTAATTTTTAATTTGATGAATTAATCCCCTCTAGTTTAGTAAGTGTTGCAATCAAACTCTTGTGTTAGTTGATAACTTGAAATTATGTTAAGGAAGGACAAACTTGTCAATTCATATATCTATAGAAGAAAAAAAAAAATTATATGCACAAAAAGATCTTCTCCTATGTCTCCTTTTCTCTCTCTTCCCTTCTCTCTTATCCTATCATGGCTTGATTACCTACGACTCAAAATATTGAAGAAAAGTATTGTGTTATCTAATTCATCACAAAAATTATTATTATTATTATTATGGGTTTAATAGTCAAATAAGCTATGTTTCAGCTAGTAGAACTCGTAAAGTTACACGAAGTTAAAAAGAAAAAAGTTAGAAAAATTATTGATTTACATCCTTAAAATATAAGAGTTGTATAAATTTAATCTCTGAACTTTCTTAAGTGTATCAATTTGCATCTTCTAATTGTATTAATTAATCCTTAAACTTTCATAAATGAATTAGTTTAGACCCTTAGTCATAATTTCCTTTTGGATAATCATCCATGCATTTACTTCAATTAAACTATTTTGTAAAACCAACATTTGAAGAATCTGTTAGCATAAATTCTTTATATCTATATTGGATAGATAAACCCTAGGATCATTCATGTCAAATTATCAAGAATAACATACCGGATTCCATTGCAAAATTGATGATAGCTTCAAGATGATGATGGATGACTATGGTCTTCCTCAACCAAAATTTCGAATGCCCTTAGTGGGATCTCTCTCTAGATGGGATTCAAGAAAGACTAAATGCTTATTGTTTTGGTATATTGGGGACCATAGCCCTTAGTCTCTTTATATACTAGTTCAATTAGGGTTCCCATTAAATCCTAATTAACTAGGAATGGCTTCTACGTCCATACTCAATTAGGAATCTAGGGTCTTAATCAATTAGATCACATAATAGGGTCCAATCTAATAAAATAACCCAATGTGATAAATTATTAATCCACATACATAGCCCATACTTTAATTAAACATATTATTATTTAAATATGTCTAACAATCTCCCACTTGGGCTATGTCTATGTGCCTAATATAATTAAATCACATAAACCTTAAGCGTGCATAAACAGGTTATTTCATGGAATCAAGGCGGCTTTTGTCACTACCTTTGTAACTAAACCTTCCTTGATCACCAATTCCAATACATTCAATGACATAGATCAAGTATGGATGGATAGCATGGAAACTACATGCAAAGTGATCTGGATCATGCCTGTTTCCAACTGGTCCAAATTCCTTAATGAGATTATTCTAAAAAAAAAACTTTATGCTAAACTGCATACATGATAAACAAGTTCAGATAATAAAACATAAACTATCAACTTTATTCTATATAGAAAATAAACAAAATAAGGTCAAAGAACATCCTCAATAACAAACTTTCACTAAACCATAGAATCAGAAAAGTGACTAACACTTATGTGAGCAACATACTCATGAAAAACTTTAGGTGGTAAACCTTTAGTCAATAGATCTGCCACCATAGAGTTTGTTCCTATGTGTTATATCGAAATTTGACCATTCTAAACTCTTTCTTTAACAACCAGAAACTTCACGTCTACATGTTTTGACTTCGTATTACTTCTGTTCTTGTTGGAATACATCATAGCCGACTTATTGTCACAGAATAATTTTAGTGGTCTTTCTATGCCAACCACTATCCGCAGCCCAAAGACAAAATTTCGCAACCATATTCCATGATTGGATGCCTCATAACATGCTATAAACTCTGCAGCCATGGTAGAAGAAGACATAAGTGTTTGTTTAACACTTTTCCAGGATACAGCTCCTCTAGCCAACATGAAGATATAGCCTGAAGTGTATCGCAAAGTGTCTTGACATCCAGCATAATCAGAATCAGAATACCCAATGATCTCTAAAACTTCTAATCTCCGATAAGTGAGCATATAATCTTTTGTTCTCTATAAATACCTCATAACTCGTTTGGCTGCTTTCCAATGATCCATCTCTGGGTTACTCAAATATCTGCCTAACATTCCAACTATGAACGCAATATCTGGACGCGTACATACTTGAGCATACATTAGACTTCCAATGGCCAATGCATAGGGAACCTTCTGCATCTCCTTAGTCTAGAGTGTGGTCTTGGGGCATTGACCTAAATGAAATTTATCACCTTTAGTGATCGGGGTATCTTCTGGCGCACAGTCTTTCATGCCAAATCTACTCAAGATCTTTTCAATGTAGTTCTTTTGTGACAATCTCAAAATACCTTGAGAACGATCTCGTAGTATTTCAATTCCAAATACAAAAGAAGCATCACCAAGATCCTTCATCTCAAAATTTCTTTTGAGAAATCTCTTAGTGTCATGCAATAAACCTACATCATTACTAACTATGAGTATGTCATCAACATATAACACCAAAAAGATTGATTTACTCCCACTAAACTTGTGATATACACAATCTTCCACAATATTCACCTCAAAACTAATGAGGTTATCACTTCATGGAATTTGTGATACCATTTACGAGAGGCTTGCTTGAGACCGTAGATGGATTTCTTTAATTTGCACACCATAGACTTTGAATTATCAGACACAAAGTTATCTAGTTGCACCATATAAATTGTCTCATCAATGTTTCCATTGAGAAACGCAGTTTTTACATCCATCTAGTGTAGCTCTAAATCAAAGTGAGTTACTAGTACCATGATTACCCTAAAAGAGTCTTTCGATGAAACCGGAGAGAAAGTCTCTTTGTAATCAATGTCTTCTTTTTGAGTAAAACCCTTTGCAACAAGACGAGCCTTATATCTTTCGATATTGCCATGTGAATCCCTTTTGGTTTTAAATATCTATTTACAACCTATGGGTTTCACTCCTGATCGACAGTTCCCAAACGTCATTGTCTTTCATGGATTTTATTTCCTCTTCCATAGCACTTATCCACTTTGAGAGTTAGAACTTTTGTTAAAGCTTGTTGGAAAGTTGATTGGTTATCTTCTATTACGTCCGCATCATCCTAATGTTCTTGAAGAAATACAATATAATCATCTGGAATTGCACTTCTTTTCTCTCTAGTAGATCTTCTTAGTGGCACTTCTTTGAGGTTGTTGAGTTTGAACTTCAGGTTTAACAACGGGGACTTCAATGTTGTCTTGTTCTGTAATTGGTTCAATAAGAAGTTACGAATTGGAGCCTGAACATCATTATTAATCACATGAGGAAAAAGAAACCAATTCCTCTTCAAAGACAACTTTTCTTATTTATCTCCCCCCCCCCCCCCCCCCCCCCCCCCCAAACTCAACAACCTCAAGGAATCTAACATTTCCTGTCTCAAACAATGATCTAGAAGTGGGATCATAAAACTTGAAACCCCGAGAGTGCTCAAAATACCCAACAAAATAGTAGATAATAGTTCTTGAGTCCAATTTTCTATCATTAAGGCCTATAAGGCCTAGCCTCAGCTGGACAACCCCATATGTGAAGATGTCTAGTACTAGACTTCTTTCCTGTCCACAACTCATAAGGGGTTTTGGCTATTGCTTTACTAGGTACCCTATTAAGGATATATGTTGCAGTCTTTAGTGCCTCACCCCAAAGGGATTCTGGTAGAGAAGAATGACTAATCATACTTCTTACTATATCTTTAAGTGTTCTATTTCGCCTTTCTACTACACCATTCATGTTGGGTTTGCTCGGGATAGTGTATTGCATGACGATTCCACATTCCTCTAAGTATTTGGCAAAGAGCCCTGGACGTTGTTCACCTGATCCATCATATCTACCGTAATATTCACCACCACGATCAGATTTGACAGCTTTAATTTTCTTTCCAAGTTGAAGTTCAACTTCAGCTTTGAAAGACTTGAAAACGTCCAAGGATTGAAACTTCTCATGAATTAAATATAGGTACCCATATCTTGAATAGTCGTCCATGAATGTAATAAAATATTGGTGTCCATTCCAAAAGGTCATAGGAAATGGACTACAAATGTATGTATGTATTAGTTCTAAGAGATCTGAGCATCTGTTGGCACCTAATTTTTTTATGTTTTGTCTGTTTTCCCTTAATACATTCCACACAAACGTTGAAGTTACTTAAATCAAGGGAATCAAGAATTCCATCTGATACAATTCTCTGAATTCTCTGTTTAGAGATGTGACCTAAACGCTTGTGTCATAACATAGCAGAATTCTCATTTAATTTATGCTTTGTACCACATGAATTAGATAACAGGATCTTGTTAAATGAAGCAAAAGAATCAAGCATATATAGATTATCAATTAAAGAACAGGTACCAATAAGCTTAGAATCTTGAAAAAGACTAACTTTATTATTTACAAAAGAACAAGAAAAACCAAATTTGTCCAAACTAGAAATAGAAACTAAATTGCGTCTAAATGATGGTACAACAAAAGTCTCATTCAGATCCAAATAACAACCAGTTTTTAAAAGTAATCTAAAATTTCCAATAGCTTCAATTGGAACTTCTTTGTCATCGCCCACATAGATGAATCTTTCAGCATCACTTGGTGGCCAGCTCCACAGGCAACCCTGCATTGATATATTTATGTGAGTAGTAGCACCAGAATCTACCCACCAAGTGTATGTAGGTACAGAAGCTAAATTAACTTCAGAACAAACCAAAGTAAGAAGTTTACCCTTCTTTACACGCCACTTGGTGTACTTGGGACAATCTTGCTTGAAGTGACCTTTCTTTTTGCAGAAAAAATAAGGATTCAGTAGCTTGTTTCTTGTTTTTATTCTGCTGAGATGTCCCTTCTGCAACATCACAATTATCCTTTCTTCTTATCACGATAGCCTATTGCCAAATGAGCACTTTCTGTCCTTTCTCTCTTAATCCTATCTTCTTCTTGCACACATTGTGAGATAAGTTCATTAATACTCTATTTATCCTTCTAAGTATTATAACTTATCTTAAACTGAGTGAATTATGCAGGAAGAGAGATAAGTACCAGATGCACGAGTAAATTTTCATTTATCTCGATATCAAGTGCCTTTAATTTACCTGCGAGATTGGACATCGATTGCGATCTTATGTCTCCCGTTATTAGTTTCCATTGCCCTTAATAGACTTCATAGAGGAAGTTTAAAGAAAGTCAAAGACTAACTTGTTTCCTTTCTCATTTTTAGCAAAATATTTCTCATTTGAGCAAGGAACTGTAATTGGCATTTTTCACTTTCTGTGATAGAGCCCCACAGAGAAGACTCACCAGTATATGGAGTGACCTACATGATCATACAATCAACATTGCGAATTCATGAACTCGGATCACCCACATTCCCTTATATATAGCCGGTATTCCTAGGTTGTGTTATCGCTGAGCCAGAAAGATAGAAGTAGATTCTTTATCGTCCTTAATCGCAACATCTAAGGTCCATAAATCCATACACCCTTGAATAAGAAGTATCATCATAGGGTGACTTTCTTTCAAATCTTGAAGTCTCGAGCTTCGCATATACAACTTAGTGGATTAAACTTAGATTTTCCAGATGAGTTTGAAGAGTAAGACACAAATTTGAAAAATCATATAAAACAACACAAACATCATTGCTCTAGAACAATTAAAACATAAACAAAATATTCACATATGTTGTAGGGCCATCCCTACCCCTATGTTTTAACAGATACCATAGACATAAATTGAGAATGTGGCAGGGTAGCCGCAATTTGGCGAGCGTAAAATAAGGACAACCTTAATTTGTAAGAAAGGTACTCGAAATCTCTAGCCATTAGTAAGTCCTAGAGAATGTAATTAGACAATTAACTTCGGTTAAGAATAAAAAACATAAAAACACTATCTGTTAGAAGCCGCTACTTCTTCCTATACAACTGAGTCAATTTTATACTACTATCGCGCGCACATACTTATTACGACTGAGATCATTTAGTGCATACCCACAATTTGGAACAAATAATTTATCTTCCTTTGGGCATAATTATCCGCATAAATTCATGAATATGCACATCTATATTTCATAATTAAAACGATCTAGATAATAGAAGCTACTTTGGTAACATATTATTTTTTACCAATTCAATCTAAAATATAAGATACAATAATATAATAATATTATTGTACAAAAATAAAGGAGGAAGAACACAAATAGTCTTTTACAAAATTCACTTAATAATTGTATACACATAATACAATTAAAGTAACATAAACATGTGAATATCACAAAAACAATCAATTGTAGATTTTAATTCAAACTTATCAATCAAGAACTAAGAACCCTTTTCAAGAATTTCACCAAGTTATTAATCAATAAAACTTAGAAACGCGGGCAAGAAGTTCAATCAGTAATTAATCCAAATAGTTGACAAATTCAATATTATCAAACTATTAAAAAATAAATTCACTAAATTCAATCATTTTTTTTTTACCCTTAAAAAAAAGCCACCAGTGTCCAAAATTATCAATCACAATTCATTTTTTTTTTTTTAAATTCATATTCATCAATTAAGTATTAACATAACTTTTCAGTTAAAAGAAAAAAAGAAAAAAACAGCGACAACATTAACTTTTCCATTATTAATCAAATTTAAAATCGAACTCATAAAATCATCCATTAAGAATTAAAGGAAAAAAAAAAACTGATAATTAAAACCAAGAACGCGGGCAAAACTTTAATCGATAATTGACCAATAACTTCGCCCAACGGCAACTCCAATCATTCATTAACCGAAAGTCTTGATGGGTAAAACTTGCAGCAACTAAAGACCTAACTCCTTCGATCGATCTTTAACTTTTTTCCAGTGGATTTCATCACATTGGTAGACTTTTGTCAAGATTGTTGAACTAAACATCCTTAATTTTGGTAATAATAGAACTAAGGTTCTTTTTTTTCTTAAAAAAAACTTTAGGAAACCATGTACAATCAAAATAATCAACCAAAAAAAAATTTCACTTTAATCCACCACTAGCACATCATTCATAATTGGTGATGGGTATGCCAAATACCACAGACAAGAATACGGGTTGCAAGAACACATATTGTCAAAGGAAAAAAATGACTGCCGAGATTTTCATCCTACCATCGACGAGTTTACAACGCTGCTATAGTAAGCCGACCATTTTTTTTTTAAAAAAAATCTTTAAATTCTTTACCGAAACCAAAATTTAATGAACAATGCCAATGAAAAATGCATAAACTAACAATCCAACATGAAATTCATGCTCTGATACCACTTGTTAGCATAAATTCTTTATATCTATATTAAATAGATAAACCCTAGGATCATTCATGTCAAATTGTCAAGAATAACATACCAGATTCCATTGCAAAATTGATGATAGCTTCAAGATGATGATAGATGACTATGGTCTTCCTCAACCAAAACTTCAAATGCCCTTAGTGGGATCTCTCTAGATGGGATTCAAGAAAGACAGTGTTTATTGTTTTGGTATATTGGGGACCATAGACCTAATTAGGGTTCCCATTAAACCCTAATTAACTAGGAATGGGCTTCTACGTTCATATTCAATCAGGAATATATGGTCTTAATTAATTAGATCACATAATAGGGCCCAATCTAATAAAATAACCCAATAAGATAAATTATTAATTCACATACATAGCCCATACTTTAATTAAACATATTATTATTTAAATATGTCTAACAGAATCTACATACATTTGAGAAATGATACGAAAATGATAATTTTCAAAGATAATTGTGATGAATTATCTAAATTGATTGGGTCATGAAAATTTAGAAAGTTTAGTTGACTCAAATTATAAGTATCACACAATATTGGTCAAACGAAATCTAGAAGAAAATGTAAATTGATACATTTATAAAAATTTAGGATAAAATTGATATAATTGTTAGATAGAGTTTTAATTGATTCAACCTGAACAATTAGTGCATAGTTATGGCCTCTCTCAAAGCCTAAACTTTAGATTATTTTGGCTTTTAGGGTCCTTAAAATGAAGATACTTTGATATTTTGCTTAGTTTATAAGCACGGTTGGAAATAATGCAAAAAAAAAAAAAAAAAAAAGATAAAAAACGAGTGTTCATTTAGTTGAAGTAAAGTTATATTGAAGGAGATAAAATAGAATCTCATAGGTTCGTGAGCTCGTGTAAGCATGTGAGATCACATAATGCGCATACACAATCATATGGCATGCAATCTATATGCATTGCTATATGTGCTTAGTTGTTGAAACTACTTGAGTTCCATGTGCTTTTTTTGTTTATCTTTCTTTCAACCATCAACTATCATTTAATTACTTACATCCCGTTTGATAATTATTTTGTTTTTTATTTTTTAAAATTAAGTCTATATCATCTACATTTTTTATAATGATTTACATATTTCTTATGTACAATGGTTGAATTCTTAGCCAAATTCCAAAAACAAAAACAATTTTCTAAAAACTACTTTTTTTGCTTGATTCTTTAAACCATAGTTGAAAAATAGATAATAACTGAAGAAATTTGAAGATGGAAGTAGTGTCCATAGGCTTAATTTTAAAAAACAAAAATAAAAACAAAAAATAAATGGTGACCAAATGGGCCTTAGTTACCATGGTTACTCTTTGAAACGAATTTTTAAACCTAAACTAAAATTGCAAATAGTCTCTTGAGATTATGATACTTGAAATACTTTCAATTATATTACTTGCTGACATTAAATGTTTGCGCTATTAACAATCATATATTTCTTAACAAGTTACACAACTAATTTTACACGTACACAATTCGATTAGCACGTAACATAATGTATATAATATATTGCCCACTTTTATATTATATAGATTAGATGTATCTTTTTAAGTAAGAGTTTATATCACTCATTTTTTTAAGTTTAATCAAACAAATCTGTCAACATGAACATATAACTAAGTGGTAATTGACATACATCTCTTTCGTTGAGTTCAAAAAGTTTAAATCGTATTCTTACATTCGTAATTAATCTATATCCAATTATTTATAATACTTTTGGTTTTTGTTTTTGTTTTTGTTTTTGTTTTTGTTTTTTTAGAATGAATATAACACTTGGCCTAGAGTATATAAAGGAAAAAAAAGTTTTGAGAATATATTTTTCTAAAGAATCTTTTCTTTTAAACTTACGTGGAAAGTATGGGAATAATTTGCTAAGAAACTTGTCTTCTTTTGCGTCTCTAGAGACATTTGAAGCAAATAAAGTATTTTTGAAATCAAACAATTCTTTTGTTAGAAAGAGGTACATGTTTGAAGACAGCAATGAATTAATTGGATAATGAATATGAAAATAAAATAATAAAAATAGATGGAAATTTGAGAGAAAAAAGGGTAAAAAATGGTGGCTATAACATATTCCATTTTATAATTCAAATAGAAATAATACAATAAGTGAGTGTTAAATTCCAAGCCCCATTTGACTAAAATTCATATTTTTTTTCCTTTTTTCAATAACTATAAAGTCTTGCTTGGCCAGCACCGTCTTGCCAGTGACATTCATTTTAATAATTTGGACGGATATATACCAAAAAGAAAAAGAAAAAAGAAAAAGAAAAAAGAAAAGTCAGTGCAACTTTTCAAATAATATAAAACATAATATATAATACTCCCTTAGATACCCATTATATATATAAAATATGTCTAATGGACACAAGCATGAGCGTCTAATGGGCATCTGTTATCATAATATTTATAATACTCCCCCTTAGATACCCATTACATATATAAAATATGTCTCATTAAAACGTTACTACAAAAAACCCAATGAAAAAAAACCCTAGTGAAAGAAAAAAATACATATTTCATATAATATAGACTCCTAAAATGGTACAATATATTTACTCTCCCTCATGAAAACATCACTTAAGATCTCTGAGTCGCCGCATTCCAATGTTGTGCACCGATTTTTCAAAGATTTCGATTTGTAATAATTTTGTAAATAAGTCTGCCAGGTTATCCTTCGAGCAAATTTATTGTACAGTGATGTCGCCATTTTTTTCAAGATCATGAGTATAGAAAAGCTTCGGTGAAATATGTTTTGTTCTCTCCTTTAATATATCCTTCTTTGATTTGAAATATGCATACTGTGTTGTCTTTGTATAATATTGTTAGAAGGTTTTTACTAGAAGACAAACCACACATTCCACGAATGTGCTGAGTCATTGATCTTAGCCATACACATTCTCGACTAGCCTCATGAATTGCAAGAATTTCTACATGATTTAAGGAAGTGGTTATTATGATCTGTTTCATCGATCACCATGATATAGCAGTTCCTCCACATGTGAATAGATAACTTGTTTGAGATCTAACTTTGTGTGAATCAGATAAGTATCCAAAATCTGCATAATCAACTAGATCAAAATTTGATTTATTTGAATAAAACAAACCCATGTTTATCATTCCTCGAAGATAACGGAGTATATGCTTAATTCCATTCCAATGTCTTTTTGTTGGAGAAGAACTAAATCTTGCTAATAAATTTACTGCAAATACAATATCTGGTCTTGTATTATTAGTAAGATACATAAGTACACCAATTGCACTAAGATATGGTACTTCAAGACCAAGAAGTTCTTCATTATCATCTCGAGGTCGAAATATATCTTTCTTCACATCTAGTGAACGAACTCTCATTAGTATGTTCAATAGATGTGCTTTGTCCATATAAAATCTTTTTAAAACTTTTCCTGTATAAGTTGACTAATGAATAAAGATCTCATCTGCTAAATTTGTAAACCAAGGCAAAATTTTGTTTTTCCGAGATCCTTCATCTCAAATTCTTTCTTAAGATATTTTATTGTCTTTGAAAGCTCTTCAAGAGTTCCAATTATATTTAAGTCGTCGACATATACAGTTCTAATAACAAATCCTGACTGTGATTTCTTTATAAAAACACACGGACATATTAGATTATTTTGATATCATTCTTTCAACAAATATCCACTCAGTCGATTATACCACATTCGTCCTGATTATTTCAATCCATATAGCAATCTCTGTAACTTTATTGAATACAATTTTTGGGAATTTGATTTATATGTTTTAGATACCTTAAATCCTTTTGGGATTTTCATTTAAATAACATTACCAAGAGATCCATATAAATATGTTGTGACTACATCCACAAGATTCATATCCACACTTTCACATATAGTCAAACCAATTAAATATCTTGGTGTAATTGCATCCACCACCGGAGAATACATCTTCTCATAATCAATACCAGTCCTTTGTGAAAAACCTTGTGCAACTAGTCTTGCTTTATATCTTGTGACCTCATTATTTTCATTTGTTTTCCTTATAAATACCCATTTATATCCCACAGTTTTGACACCTTCTGGTGTTCGGACTACTAGTCCAAAAACCTGACGTTTTGAAAGTGAGTTTAATTCTGTGTCCATTGTTTCTTTCCATTGAAGTCAATCTTTTCTATGTCGACATCCTTCAACATATTTTCATTCAAGATCCTCATTTTCAAATATAATATCAAGAGCAACATTATATACAAAAATGTTGTCAATAACTACATGAGTTTGGTTCCATCTTTTTCCTGTCATGACATAGTTTATTGAAATCTCATTATTATCTTTAGGTATTTCACCTTCCTCATTAGTCATGTCAAGGATCTTTTTCATGGGTATTTACATCCTCAACCAAGTTTTATTGATTATTATTTTTTTTTTCTTTTTTGATGATTTTTATCTTTAGAACCCATTGGTCTACCAAGCTTCTGACGTGTTTCAGACTCATTAATAACAACTTGTTGTGTTAGGATATCAATTTTCAATGGAACATTTGCAGCTGGTATATGTGATTTAATTACTTTCTTTGCATCCATAAATGCATCTGGTAACTGATTTGCTATATTTTGCAAATGCATAATCTTCTAAACTTCAAGTTCACATTGATCTGTATGGAGATCTAAATGAGACAATAACAATGCATTCCATATAATTTCTTTTTCCAACTTCTTAATTCATCCCTCTAATGTTGGAAAATTTGTCTCATTAAAATGACAATCAGCAAATCGTGTTGTACTTTCTTTTTCCAACTTCTTAATTCAAGTTCATATTGGGTTCAAGATATTTGATAATTGATGGAAAATCATATCTAATATATCTTTCTAACCTTTTGAGAACCCATCTTAATGTGTTATGGTGGAGCAATTGGAGCATATACTACGCATCCATAAATTTTTCATATGAGAAATATTTGGCTCATGACCATTAGCTAATTGTAATGATAAGTACTGATGATAAGATACTGGCCTAATGCATACAAATGACGCTACATGCAAAATCGCATGTCCTCGTACAGATGTAGTAAGCTTAGCTCTCATAAGAAATGGTCTAGCAATTAACTGCAAACGTTTTATGAATGATTCTACTAAACTATTTTGTGTATGAACATGAGCTACAAGATGTTCAACACTTATCCCAATTGACATAAAATAATTATCAAAAGTTTGGGATGCACCAGCATTATCAAGACGAATGGTCTTACTGTATAATCAAGAAATTGTGCTCTTAACTTAATATTTAAGTAAGTAATCTTGCAAATTCAAGATTTCGACTTGATAATAAGCACACGTGTGACCATCTGGTGGATGCGTCTATTAGTACCATAAAATATCTAAATGGTCCACTTGGTAGGTTAATAGGTCCACATATATCACCATGAATTCGTTCTAAAAATGTAAGTGATTCAGCCCCCACTTTAACTGGTGATGGTCTAATGATTAATTTTCCTTGAGAGCAAGCATCACATGATAATCATTAGATTGAAGAATCTTCTGGCTCCTCAATGGATGTTCATTTGTATTCTCAATAATTCTTCTCATCATTATAGACCCTGGATGACCTAATTTGTTATGCCAAATTATAAATATGTCTAGATTCATGAACTTCAAGTTCATTATTGCATATATTTCAATTACTCGTATATGAGTATAATATAGTCCAAAAGATAAAATAGGCAACTCTCCAGTATATGTTTTTCATATAAGACAATAGACATGATATAAAGATACTTCATATTATTATTTCTATCCGTCTCAATATGATAACAATTGCAACATATATCTTTAAAGCTAAGTAGATTTCCCGTTGATTGACTAAATAACAATGCATTATTAATTGTAATTTTGTTTCTTTAGGCAAAATAATATTTATTTTTCTAAACCCTTCAATTAGATTTGCAGAACCTAATATTGTATTGACTTTTGCTTCTAGCATTGTCAATTTGGAAAAATATTTTCTACTTGTAAGTATGGTATTTGTAGTTATACTATCTGCCAGACATAAAAATTCTTTACTCAGTTTTTAGTCACCCAACATATGAAAATGATCCAGGTTTCTTCATTAAAAGAAAATAATTACAATAAGAAAAATAATACTTCTAATACATAAAAGTTAACATCTACTAAGAGGAGAGGAAAAACATGGAGATGAATAGAAAAACAATATTGAGTCTAGATATTTTCAAAGTCAAAAGAAACACTTGATGTTCCATTAATTCTGCCGATTTTCTCTTCAGGAGATTCAAAAAAGTCCGTCAAATCTAAATTTGTCATATGAGATGGGTAAAATATGTTATTATCCTAGTATACAAAATTTGCTTCCACATTTTTCTCTTTTTTCTTCAGGGATGCTTGATAGATATCAACTAAGTGTTTTGACATATGACAGGTGCGTCACCAATGTCCAATTATTCCGCATCGGAAACATTTATTTTCAACACTTTTTGAACTCTTATCTCATAGAACTTTTCCTTTTTTATCATCATTTTGTGTGGTTCTTTTGAAATTTTAATGATTAGAATGACCACCACAAAAATATAATTATTTCTTCCTCTGTCACAGTCACAACCTCGATCACGACCATAACCTCGACTACGATTATTATTAAAATTCACAGCATTCATTTCAGGAAATGGTGTCGTTCCAGTTGGTCGAGATTCATGATTTTTCATTAATAACTCATTATTTTATTCGACTATGAGAAGACATGAAATTAGTTCAGAATATTGTTTAAAACCTTTCTCTCGATATTGCTGCTACAAGAGCATATTCGAGACATGAAATGTAGAATATGTCTTCTCTAACATATCAGCATCAGTAATTTTCTCTCCGCAAAATAGCAGTTTCAAACTGATTTTAAATAATGCAGAATTGTAATCACTTACTGCTTTAAAATCTTATAGCCTCAAATGCATTCACTCATAACGAGCTTTAGAAAGAATAATTGTTTTTTTATGATCATACCTCTCTTTCAAATTTTTTCACAAGATACGAAGATCTTTTATTGTAAGATACTCCATTTTCAATCCCTCGTGGAGATGATGACGAAGGAAAATCATAACTTTTGTTTTGTCCTGACTAAATGTCATATTTTCTTCTTTAATAGTCTTTCCAAGATTCATAGCATCCAAGTAGATTTTCGCATCAAGTACCCATGACAAATAATTACTGCCGTTAATATCAAGGGCGAAAATTTCTAATTTTGTGAGATTTTTTATGGCAGCACTATCATAAAATATTGTATTTGTGTTAGAAATTTAATAGATATTAAATATGTAAAATAACGTTAAATTTATTAATTATAACAAAGAGGGAAAAATTGACATACCTTTAGGACTTACCTTTAGTAAGGAAAATGATAAGAGTTCGTGTTGATAACGTGTTGTGAACTTGAAGAGCACAACAGGATACCAATAAAATATAATATTACAATAATATAATAATCATAAAATATTAAAATAAATTAAACATAATATATAAATTAACAAAATAAAGTAAATTAATAAAATACAAAATACAAAATTTCTATAAATTCTCCACTTTCTCCGATTTTTATGGAATTTACCCAATATGTGTGCGTCTTTAACATCCACAAATGGACACTTATTTATAGGGATTTTAGCAAGTAGGAGGTAGAATATATGAACACTAATAATGTGTAATGTTGAGACACATGGACAACAGTTTGAAAAATAGGGTATGACTCATGGTCAATGAACACTGAGTATGAGCATCTAATGGGCAAGTATTATCATAATATTTATAATAGATATATAAATTTTTCAAGATGTTTAATTGAACCTTGACTTTCAAAAAGTGTATAAATTTCAATTTTTTTTTTTATCCAGTAGGTTCATATAACTTTTAAAAGTCTCTAGTTCATCCACAAATTTTAATTTATATTCAATAGTTTTTTAACTTTTAATGTTATGTCTAATTCTATATAATTTGAATTTTTTTTTTTTTTTTTTTTTTTTTTTTTGTGGTTGAGATCCATTAGGCATGAGAGTCCTAATTTAAAAAATATCATAATCAATTCAAGAACTTATTTAACACGAAATTAATAGTTGAGGACTGATTTATCACCTTTTATAGTTAAAAATTTATGGACCAAGAGTGTATTTTAACCAAAATATATTTTCTCCCTATGTGACAAAATATTGAGTGAAAAGAATTTGTTCACACATCACACAGCTACCACCTTATAAAATCTTCACTCATGGCGATAAAACTTTACAACAACACTTGTAACTTTACAACAACACTTGTAATCGTTGGTCGAATTATGTGTGGCAATGTAGTCATCAACATGAGCGAGTCATTGACGATATAATCGAGAAGCTGGGTTAAATTCAAAGACAATGAATTCTTTTCGAGTGTGTTTGAAAGTGTTTTTCATCTTGATGTTAATGTACAGTGGTTATTGCATACTTTACAAGACTTGATCGTGGCCAATTTAACGACAAGGACGACGAGGACGACAAAATGGTTCCGATTAGGGATCGTGTTATTGGAAAAATGTTGGAGAGAAAAAAGATGGAGGATTTATTGGAAGATCATGAGAAAATTTGTGTAATTTGTTTGGAGAAGATGGAGAGAATGTTAATATTGCAAATGTCTTGTTCTCATATGTTTCATGCACGGTGTATGAAAAAAAAGGTGGTTGAAGAATAATCATTATGGTCCTACTTGTAGAAAAAAGTTAGTAATTATATTTTCAACACCAAAAGAAATTAACTAGAAAATAAATCTAAGTTTAGAACTAAATTTTCAAAATATTAGTCTCCCAACTTTTAATATTAGAGATTATTCAACTTTTTGGTCTGCAATCTAAAAATAAAAATTTTAAAATGCAGAATTTAGTATAACTATATTTTATATTTTCATATAATCATTTGGTATCATAAATTGAATTTGAATTTAAATAAATGTTCAAAATGCATTCGATAATTTATCTAAAATTATAAAAAATAGTTGTAGTTGTCAAAGTGAACACAACTCAATTAACATACACTATAGACTAGCAACCAAAATGTACGTGATTTGAATCCTCCCAGCCTCTTTTTGTACTAAAAAGTATAAAACTAATTGTACTTGCCCACTAATAAATATTTGATTGAATAGATAATTGTCTATCAATCAGATATTTAACTTTCGATTTTATATTTAACATACTCGATAATTTGCAATTTTGTATTCAATAGATTCCTCATCCATGAGATACCAAAATGAAAGCTCACAACTTATTGATAGACTAAACTTATCATATGGTCACATGTTTGTTTATTTATTATAAAAGAAAAGTCTCTTCTCTCTTCGTTTTATTGCATAGTGAGCTTAAAGTTTCAATTATACGGATAAGAGATTGAACCATCTACTTTTAGAATGGTAATAAAAATTTGTAAAAAATACATTTTTGGGTCTAGTTTCTATTTGGTCTCTAAGTTTTAAAATTTAAACTTTTAATCCTTAAGTTTTGAATTTGATTTCAATTTAGTCCCTAAGTTTCAAAAATGTTAATTTACCCTTGAGATTTTAGTTTTATTTCAATTTGATCCATATATTTCAAGATTTATATTTTTAACATCGATTTTTCACTAAATACTCAATTTTAGTTTTCATTGTAATATCTATCATATAATTATGGAGTGAATTTTAAATTTAATTTTCATAGTGATAAAAAATGAAGAAACTTAATTAAATTATATTTCTTTTAAATTAATTAATAGACATTAATACAAAAAATGAAAAATGCGTATTTAATAAAAAAAATCAAAGTTAAAAGTATAAACAATGAAACCTAGAAACCAAATTAAAATACTTAAATATCATGAGTAAAACTATAACATTTCGGACCTTAAGGATTAAAACTCAAAATTTAACTACTAAGGGGGCGTTTAGCCTCCCAAGTTGGGTTGGGTGAGTAAAGAAACTCACCTATCATTTGGTTCACCAATTATTAAAGAGGTTTATTACCTCGTTATTCGTGTTAACTCACGTTTCTTACCTCGTTATTCGTATTAACTCTCCTAATTACTCTCATCCTATAATAATTACCAACTTAACTCAACTCTGCATCAAACGTCTTCTAAAAATATAATATTTAAAAATCTATGGATGAAATAGAAACTAGACCGGACAAAAAGATTGTTTTTTTCCTAAGCATTTTGTTCCTATACGCCTGTCAAAGCCAGCACCAGCATGGCATACCTAACTAATTTAATTAAATACTCGGATTTACACTATATTTTATATGAAATTTTAGAAGAATGATTTTGGAAAACGTGCCTTAGAACAAAATTCTTCACATTATTACATTACACGTACAAGGAAGCTTCACATTTTACGTCTCACAATTTTCTTCTTCCACTACTATGTGAACATGATCCTCCCTTTCCCGCCGCCCCTTCTCTTCAATTCTTCTCCTTTTCTTCTTCTCTCTCCCATTTTCCAACTCCTTCTTACTCTTCCATGACTAATTCACCACTTCCCGCCGCAAAATCCTCCCCCCGCCGCCGCCGTCATCCTCCGGTGGCTCTCTTCCTCCTCCTCCTCCGCCTCCTCTGTTCACTTTCCCTCTCCCATGGTGATGAACTTCAGCCACTTTTAGACCTCAAATCTGCCTTCTCCTCTTCTTTGGTTTTCAGTTCTTGGATTAAAGGGAATGATGTTTGCAGCAGCTTCCATGGCATTGTCTGTAATTCCAATGGCTTTGTGGTGGAAATCAATCTCTATGCTCAGAACTTATCTGGGATTCTTCCTTTCGATTCAATTTGCTCTTTGCAATCTCTTGAAAAGTTGTCTTTTGGGTTCAATTCTTTGTATGGGAAGCTTAGTGATGGTTTGAGAAACTGTTCCAATTTGAGGTATTTGGATTTGGGTCAGAATTTTTTTTCTGGTGAAGTACCTGATTTGTCTTCTTTAGTAGGATTGAGATTCTTGAGTTTGAATAACAGTGGGTTTTCTGGGGATTTTCCTTGGAAATCTCTTCTTAATCTTACTGATTTGGAGTTCTTAAGCCTTGGAGACAATTCATTTAACCCAACAACTTCATTCCCATTAGAGATTCTTGAGCTTAAGAATCTTCATTGGCTTTACCTCTCTAACTCCACCATTCATGGAGAAATCCCATCTAGGATTGGGAACTTGTCTTTGCTTGAGAATCTTGAGCTCTCACAAAATAAACTCACAGGTGAAATTCCTTCTGAGATTGTGAACTTGAACAAGCTATGGCAGCTGGAGTTACATGAGAATTCGTTGACCGGGAAGCTTCCGGTCGGGTTCAGTAACCTCACTGGATTGAGGAATTTCGATGCCTCATCTAATAATCTTGTAGGTGATCTAATGGAGTTGAGGTTCTTGACCAATTTGGAGTCCTTGCAGCTCTTTGAAAATCAATTTTCCGGTACGATTCCGGAGGAGTTTGGGGACTTTAAGGACCTTGTTGAACTCTCTCTTTACCAAAACAAGCTCACCGGCAACCTCCCTCAAAGAATTGGATCTTGGGCAGCCTTCATTTTCATTGACGTTTCAGAGAATTTCTTGTCTGGACCTATACCTCCAGACATGTGCAAGCATGGCAGAATGACTGATCTCCTAATGCTGCAAAACAATTTCATTGGTCGAATCCCAGAAAGCTACATGAATTGTACATCTTTGAGTCGTTTTCGTGTAAACAATAACTCTCTTTCGGGTGTCGTTCCTGCTGGGATTTGGAGTCTGCCAAATCTTACTATCATTGATCTTTCAATGAATCAGTTTGAAGGTCCGATAACTTCAGATATCGGTAAAGCAAAAGCTCTTGCTCAGTTATTCTTATCGAATAACCGGTTTTCGGGAAACTTGCCGGCCGAGTTAGCTGAAGTATCATCCTTAGTCTCAATCAAACTCGATTCAAACCAATTTGTTGGTCCAATACCTGAATCACTTGGCAAGTTGAAGAACTTAAGCAGTCTTTCTTTGAATGACAACAAATTTTCCGACAACATACCTAGCTCATTAGGCTCTTGCATTTCTCTTTCTACCATAGATCTATCTATGAATTCATTTTCCGGGCATATTCCAGAGAATCTTGGTTACTTGCCAATTCTAAACTCCTTGAATCTATCTAACAATAAACTTTCAGGTGAAATTCCAACTAGTTTTTCGCAGTTGAAGCTAAGCAGTTTCGACCTGTCTAATAACAAGTTAATTGGCCAAGTCCCTGATTCACTCGCAATCCAAGCCTTTGATGAAAGTTTCATGGGAAATCCTGGTTTGTGCAGTGAGTCTCTTGGATACTTGAGTTCATGTTCACCAACCTCTAGATCGTCCAACCATCTTAGCTCGTTGTTGTCATGTACCATTGCTGGAATTCTAGTGTTGCTCGTGTCCTTCTCGTGCTTGTTGTTTGTTAAATGGAAACGTAACAAGGATGCTGAGCATTTACTTAAATCCAAATCGTGGGATATGAAGCCGTTCCGCATAGTGTGCTTCACGGAAAAGGAAATCATTAATTCAATCAATTCTCAAAACTTGATAGGGAAAGGAGGATCTGGAAATGTGTACAAAGCCGTACTAAGTAACGGCAAAGAACTCGCCGTGAAACATATATGGCAGTCAAGCTCCAGGGACCAAGCAAATTGTCGGGCGAGTGCAACCATGTTAACTAAAAGAAAGACCAGGTCATCCGAATATGATGCAGAAGTAGCTACACTCAGTTCAGTGAGGCATAACAATGTGGTGAAACTATACTGCAGCATTTCAAGCGAGGATAGTAACCTGTTGGTCTACGAGTACTTACCGAATGGAAGTTTATGGGATCAGCTGCACACTAGCAAGAAGATTGAGATGGGATGGCAGATAAGATATGAGGTAGCGCTTGGAGCAGCAAGGGGACTCGAGTATTTACATCATGGGTGTGACCGACCCGTGATTCACCGAGATGTGAAGTCGAGTAACATTTTGTTGGATAGTGATTGGAAACCTAGGATTGCAGATTTTGGGCTAGCTAAGATTCTGCAGGATGGCCATGGAGTTGGAGATTCATCTCATATCATTGCTGGAACACTCGGTTATCTAGCCCCTGGTTAGTTAAATTGAATTCACAAATAAAGATAAAATTACTTGAAGAATGAAATGTGAATTTGCTTTTTTGCTAACCTTACTGATTATCTCTTTACTTTGATGTCACAGAATATGCATACACGTGCAAGATAAACGAGAAGAGTGACGTTTACAGCTTTGGAGTTGTCCTAATGGAACTAGTAACAGGAAAGCAGCCCAATGAGCCAGAGTTTGGAGAGAACAAAGACATTGTACAATGGGCACACAGCAGAATGAGAGACCTAAAAGGTAATTTGAAAGATATGGTAGATCCCAACATCTCAGAGGCTCAGGTGGAGGATGCAGTCAAAGTGCTAAGAATCGCACTTCGCTGCACGGCTAAGATTCCATCTACAAGGCCCTCCATGAGAATGGTAGTTCACATGCTTGAGGAGGCTGAACCTTATAACTTTATTGACATTGTTGTCAAGAAAGAATATGAAAAGTAACCCAACAATATTTGGATCATTTCTAATGCAGTATCAAAGAGATAGCATATTGAGTTTATCAAAGAAATAGCATATTGAGTTTAGTGTCAAGTCATAATAGGGTTTTCAAGTCTTTCTCAAGAAGTTTTGTCCGTGGGGAAAAAACCCCCCTCTACTTTTCCTGTTTTACTGCTTTTTTGCTTCATTAGTAGGAAGCATTTGTATCATATGGAAGCCAATAAAATTCCAGTAGGATAATCATTAAGTTTGTAGGATGTAATCATTGCAACAAAAGTATTTGTTTGGCAGTGAAGAACTAGATTAGCCACCATCATTATAATCCACCTCTTTTTCTGCTAAATACGACGTCCTACTTTAGCTCTAAAGTTCTACCTGTTTTTTGAACTGTCTGGTCTACTTATCCAAACTTGACAGAAAGATGAGAACAAAGTAAAAGTATTCCTTAGAACTCAAGGAAATTGTTGTACATTATGAACAGATCATGTTCAAATAAAGTCATAGAATATAATAAAAGTACTCAGAAATTCATATTAAGTACTCATAATATGCACAAGAATTGATTGATTATAATATATATTTAAAAATGGGTAAGGTGTGACACAAATGGCATGCTATGCTTAAAAAATTCATACAACTCTCACACACTCTTGCTTAGAGATGATTATGTATAAACTAAATGTAAGTTGTAGTGAAATACAATTCAATGATTTAATTGAACAAACTGAAAACAATCCAGCTCTGAACTAATAACTCTGGTGAGGATCACGATCACCTTAGACAATTTTCTTGAGCAGCTCTCCTTGGTAGATGATTGCTATGAAGATTTGGCTCCTTTGGTATAGTTGCAGCAGGCCTCCTTTTTCGAGATAATGCCTCAGATGGTTTTCTAGAAGCTTTTTCACTCGATATCTTCATAGAGGTTTTGTTCCTTGCCCTGTGTTGGTGAGATGGTACCAGAGAAGATATTTCTTTAGATGATACATCCCTTCAAGAATAGTTCCTTGTGTCAGAACATGCCATGTTAGTTAGCGATCAAGGTTCGAAATATTAAAAATTTGAATTACCTTCTTCTAGGCTTCCTAACTCTTTGTTGTATCTCTTCTAATTTAGTCGTTTTCAAATTATCCTCTGTTTTCTTGGTTGATCTGTCATTGCCAGGTTCAGGCTGACGGCAAAGGCTCTGTTTTTTGTGTTTTAAAGCAACACAATTTTGTGAATCCATTGTACATAACTTGAGTTCAAAATCTTCTTTTGCGTTCTTCAAGGAATCCGGTACTGTTCCTCCCTGTAAACATCATGGATTTAACCAACTGTAGATTGGCAGATCTTAGATAAGAACAAAAACTAATCCTCACTTGAATATAATATCAACTTACTCGTGAATCATCTTGGGTTTTGTTCTCTAACATCCTTTGTTCATGTTCTTCCTCAACATGATTTTCACATTCAGAATTCTAACAAAATGAAAAAATAATTATATTTTATCCGCCGAGGGGAGAGGGTTGTGAAAATTTTTTATTGAAGAAAACTCACTTGTTTCGCGTATTGATTTTTTCTCTCCAACTTGTCCCCATGAAACCTTCGAGATGCAGTGATGTCTTTCAAAGGACAATTAAGCTTTTTCGCCAAGTTTGCTTCCCTAAGTACACCTCTTTCCTAAAGCCATCCAACGATATCGGATTAGCAATTTGAAGAGATACTATACTAATAATCTTGGTGGTAGATGAGAGGGATCACATACATCAGTTCTTAGTCTGAATGGCTTGGGATTCGTGGACTTTGGTCTGCTGGGTTTCAGCCCATGAGAACCAACTGCAGCAGGGGTAGATTTCTCTTTCACAGTTTTCTTTAATACTCCTTTGACCTGCACGATTTAATCTATCATTATAACAAGCAAAAACCGAGATGGATGAAGTAAAAATATCATGTAAAAATACCCAAGGAATTAATAGATGCAATAGCATTCGCAAAAGCAAACTACCTTTGCTGCATTTTTAGAACTCTCAAGTTTGCCAAATGCCAATCTTTCGGACTGGTCCTGAGAATTGTTTTCCCTGCAAATGTTTCCTTCAACAAATCAATAATCAGGACTACATATTCAACTAATATGCGATTTTTTATCAGTTCATCACCTGTTGTAATTAGGTGCGACATTTTCATTTGTGGTGGTTTCACTTTCATGCTCTATATCATCATCAGAGGTCACTGCATTTTCCTTATTTGCACTCACTATATTTTCTTTATCATCACTCTCAAGTTCTGAGACATTCATCTGTATTTCCCTTGATTTCATTCTCCCTTCATGATTGCATTTGTTATTCGTCTCATGCTCCACTTCACACAAAACTTTAGTCTCATCATCTCTAGAGTTTTTGGACACTTGATCAGTATTCTCATTCAAAGGCTCCACAATTTGCAAAGCCTTTTCTTCTCGATTACCTTCATTAATTTCAGCTGCATTTTCTTTATCATCACTCTCCAGAAGTTCTGAAGCACCTGGTTTGACTCTCTCTTCATGATAGTACTCTTGGTTCTTCTCGTCCTCTACTTCACATAGAACAACCTTGAGATCACTTTTCTCCGAAAATCTCTCTTCAGAATTTGAAATTGAAGTTACATTAGAATCTTTAGACAAACTATCTGGATCTTCAGTTCTTGAAAGTTCATCTGAGACATTCATCTGTATTCCCTTGATTTCATTCTCCCTTCATGATTGCATTTGTTATTCGTCTCATGCTCCACTTCACACAAAACTTTAGTCTCATCATCTCTAGAGTTTTTGGACACTTGATCAGTATTCTCATTCAAAGGCTCCACAATTTGCAAAGCCTTTTCTTCTCGATTACTTCATTAATTTCAGCTGCATTTTCTTTATCATCACTCTCCAGAAGTTCTGAAGCACCTGGTTTGACTCTCTCTTCATGATAGTACTCTTGGTTCTTCTCGTCCTCTACTTCACATAGAACAACCTTGAGATCAAACTTTTCTCCGAAAATCTCTCTTCAGAATTTGAAATTGAAGTTACATTAGAATCTTTAGACAAACTATCTGGATCTTCAGTTCTTGAAAGTTCATCTGGATTTCCTTCATTACTCTTAGAAGAAATTGACAGAGAGCACCCTTGCATTGAAACTTGCCTTGATTTCACGTCAATATCCATGTCACTGGTATCCTCATCAACAATTTTTTGGGCAACATGATCAGGAAGAGATGGCTTTATCTTCTTTTCTTTGCTCCTCCTCTTCAAAGCTCTTACAGATTTGACATCCTGGCATTTGGAACTGTGAGTTCGTAATGAATCAAAAACCCGGCTCTTCACCTCACGTCCTCTGAACTTTTTCTTCAAAACATCCTGGGGCAATGACTGCCCATCACCTAATGCATTCTTCTCATCCCCTAATACATTCTTCTTTGCACCCGTAATCTCAAGTTTCTTCATTGCCGCACATATAGTCTTCACAGGGGTATTCATTTCTGTTGGAGTTCTCTTTTTCGTATCTTTCTTTGGAGATTGAAAGACCAAAACCTTAGCTACCTTGGTAGTCTTTGGCTCTTCAGCTGATGTTGTCTTTGAATTTGTAACACTCAGAAAATAATTGGTATTGGAGTTAAGCTTCCTGTTCCTTGGAGTAGTCATTGCCTTGGCATGAGCTTGTTTTAGCTTTACATTAGCAGTCGTAGCAGGCTTGGCAGTAGTAGGCGGTCTAGATTTCACTCTTGCATCCACTATCCTTTTGGAAATGGAAGATATCAGAGCTAGCCTTGCCACTCTAGACTTGGAAGACTTCGGAGGAGCTGTAAGTGGGCATTTCAGGTTCCTAGTAGTTACACAATGATGCTAAAACTTATCATTCATATGCAGAAGAAAATGAATGAAAATGTAACAAGAGGAAGAAGAGGAAAAAGAAAATTTTAGGGTCCAAACCTTCGAGCTCTCTGAAGCCGTACATTTGGACTCCTGGCTGCCATTACCTGTTTGATTAAACACTTCCTTACATGAAAATGATACAACAAAGTAGAGAACCCACATGCCAAAGGAACTTAATCAACAACATACCCGCATAACAAAATTTTTATAAACGACATCAGAGTCCATTTCTTCTGGATGCATCTGTTCACACCCTACAATTTCAATACAAATGAAATTCAAGAAAGACAAACTCCATTCTTGGAAGAAATTGAAGGAATACAAGTTTCACTTTACGGTTTTGAAGTCAAAACATAAATTATGGAATATAATCAACCACACTATATATATGCAAATAAAATAATTATCAGAATGAACATCAAGTTAAGATGAGTCAAAGAACTTCATCTCTCAGCTACTCCAATTCAAAATATTCAACAATACTCAAACACAACAACCTCTCCTCTTCTTTTTCTCCTTAAGCACCAGACCTAACCAAAATCTCACACAAAGTCGAAGGAAAAAAGAAAACAGAGAACAGTAAGGAAATGTAGTCGAGGCGTACAATTATCAGATAAAGGACTTAAAACCCTAAGAAATAGCAAAAGAGAAAAATGAGAAGAAACAAACCGACTCGGGAGCAGAACCAGTAGCGATCATCGGGAATGTAGTGATCGGAAACGGTGAAGTCGACGAACTTGGGCGCTTCGATCATCTCGTAGAAATCTTCGCCGGAATTGCCACTGGTGGAGGAGTTCACAGCTTGAGTTTGGTCGTCCATGGTGGTCGTCTCAGTGAAACTAAGCAAGAGAGAGAAAGAGAGAAAGAAGAGAGAGAAAGGGTTTGCAGAACGGGGGTAACGATCGGAATTGAAGTTGTAGAGATGGCGAGGTAACCGAGGAGAAATTTTAAATCGGCGCGTTTCTGGAAGTAGCCGTTGGAGAAAAGGTTACAGATTTGGACAGGCTGGTGAGAGTGAAAGGGGTATTTTCGGGATTTCGACTTGCTTTTTGGTCCGAATCCGAATCCCATGGACCCGGACCAATGTAATTTTTCCGACATAAAAGAAAAAAAACCGATTAAAAAATTCGGCCCAAGCCCCGCCGAAATTGGGCTGCCCACTCTTTTAAACCGATAGTTGTAACTTACAAGCTTTTTCATACATTTCTATAAGCAAAATTACGTTTTTAGTCAATGAATTTTAAGGGATACTATGTTTGGTTCTAAAGTAAATTCTCAAATTTTTAAAAATGAATTTAAAAGGAAAAAAAAATTATTTTTAATACTACACGAGCATCATACTCATTTTATTCACGTTATAGATTTGTTTTCATAAATATTACTAGACATCACATTAATATCAGTGAGTCTCACTCTATTTTTAAAAGCAAGCTGACGTGACACACGATAAATGGAGAGTAATTTTTTTTTCAAAATTTCTCTAATTATGGTAGTATATATGCTTTGAAAAAATTTCTAGTACTAAGAGAGTATGGTATTTTCTTTGTTCATACTATAAATTTGTTTTCATAAAGAGTAGTGGACCCTACATTAATATTAGTGGATCACAATAAATGAAGAAATTTCTAGTACTATGGTGGTATGAAAATTTTTTATACTACTTTCGTTTATTGATTATCACAAAAATAGCATTTAAGAGTTATATGGAGTCTACAAAATAAATCAATAATAAATTAATAAATCATTTAATGATGTGTCAATTAATGAATGAGGATAGTATGTATTGCCGTAGTATAAGATTTTTTCCCAATAATAGAGAGTATGAAAAAAAAAATTCATATTTCTATAATGTGTGGTACTAAAAATTGTTTTCGGTTTAAAAGGCTCCTAAATAATTTATTTATTATTAGAGATCAAATTGAAACTACACTCAAAATTTAGAGATAAAATCGTGTAACATTTGAAAATAATGAACCAAAATGAAAATTAGAACCCAATGAACTAAAAAAAAATACTTTTTCCTAGATGATAATATTGGAGTGAGGATTTAATGCCAATATCCACCAACAACTTTGTGGACTAATTAAGAGTCTTTAATGCCACAATGCATTAAGAGAAAGGATAGTATAGTTGATAAAAAAGATTGGTTTCAATGCCCCCAAAAGCATTATGAGGAAGATTAGTAGGTTCATTAAAAAAAAAATTATAAAAAAATTATTTAAAAAAAAACTAGTTTCAGCTTTCTTGCTAATTTTCTTCTTAAATAAGAGTTGTAAATTTGGATCTCTTTAGGATCTTTTTGGTTCATAATTTTTATCATGAAACTTTATATAGATATTTAATATTCTTATTGATTTTACAGAATTTTACCTTTTAAAAATTAGGACATTATTATTCATGGAACTTTAAAGTCCATATGATCTGAATTTTCTAAGACCCACCAAACATGTGAGATTTTTTATACTGGGGAGATGTGTAATAAAAATATAGCATGATTTTTCAATTATTAAATATAAATATATTATTTAAACTTAATAAATTTTAACTAATACATTTATCACTAATATTTTATATTAATTAACTATATTAAATATAGAAACTTATTGTTAATTATTAATTTATATTAATTAAATTAATGTTTAATATAAAAAATCATTTATTTTTATGTTTAAGTGATTAAACAATTAGTTAACAAAATAATATATTGAATAAGTTTAAATTTAATTAATTGTGTTTTCTATATAAAAAAAATTAGTAAATCGAACTTAGGTATTTAGATTCCAAATATTTAAATTTTAGATATTTAATATTTATACCCATAAAATAATATTGCGATCAAAATGGATCTAGAAGTGTGATTAATGTCTAAGTTAGATTATTAAGATGTCACTTTTTTCTTAGGAAATTGTTCTCGAATAAGATGGAAAATCTCTATTTTTGACACGATAGAGTAAATACAACTTTTGTAATTAAATAAGGTTATTGATTCTGATGGTTTCGATGGAGAAGTTTAAAGGGGTAAAAATGAAAGATCGAAAAAAAAAAGAAACTTTATAATAAAACCTATTTATGCTAAAATTAATTGTTGTTGGTAGATATAAAAAATGAGAAAATTTTCATCAATAGAAAAAATGTCAAACTATTTATAGAAATAGCAAAAAAAATACTGATAGATATTGATAGACTTCTATGAGCGTCTATCACATAGTATTAATGATAGATTTCATCGATTTTTATCATTAAAAATACTGATAGACTTCTATCAGCCTCTATAAAAAAAGATTAAATTTTACTATTTAGCATAAATAATTTCCCTTATTGAAAACACCCTATAAAAAATGAACTATATATTTTTTGTTTTGATATTAAAATTAAAATAAGGAGAGAATGCAAAATCCTAACTTTTCTTCCCTATATATATAATGAAAATATATAAAAAAAATCTTTTTAGACAATACTAACCTTGCTTTTAGAAACAATATCTAAATTGCACTATAGTTCATTATTCATAAAAAATGTCTAGAATATCAATATCGATGGAAATATTGATGTTTTAATTTTGCGAAAAATTTTATTTCGTTGGATATTTTTGAAAAGTTATAAAAACGAAAAAATTCAAAAAAAATAATTTAAAATTAATAGATAAACATTTTATGATTTTTAAATAAGTTAGTATGTCTATTATTTAATTATATTTACATTAATACTATGTTATTACTAAAATTATAATGTTTTTTGGATATTTTTATGATACAATGAAGATAACGATTCACCTCTCATGACGATTTCATGTGTTTTACTCCGAAGATTCTCTCACATATATGCTTCATTTTCTTGGGTTAGTTACACTTCTTCATCATCCATCTCCATTACCATTACCTCTCTTCAAATTTCCAAAAAACAGTAAGCTCTTCTCAATTTTCTCTTATTATTCATCTTTTCCACTCTTTCTAATTGGAGGAAGTGCAGTTGGTTGGGACAAAATTCTCTTTGAATTAATTAATCAGTTTTAAGGTAATTTCTTTTTTCCTCTTTGAATTAAACGTTTGAAAATATATTTCAAACATGCCCTTAAACCCTAATCTTTGAGGATTATACCAATTTAAATCCTAAAATTTTGGAGTTGTATCGATTTAAACTCCAAACTCATAATTGTATCGATTTAAATTCTGAATTTTTATAAATATATCAATTTAAATCTTGAACTTTCATTGTATCCAAATAAAACATAATGGAAGGTTTAAGTTGATACAATTATAAAAATTTAGAGTTTAAATTAATACACTTATAATAGTTCAAGTTTAAATTGTTATAATTATTAGTTTGGGATTTAAATGGATACAACTCCTAAAGTTCGAATTTAAATTGACATAATTATTAATTTAAGATTTAATTTGATACAACACTCAAAATTCAAGAGTATAAATTGATATTTGTCTTATTTTTTAAGTTAAAAGGAAATATCATAATGCACCCAACTACCTAATTAAAATACTCATATAAAGTCAAAATATTGTTGAGATACTAAAATATTTTAAGAAGTTTAAACAACATGATGAAAAGAATTTTAAGAGCACACTATATAACAAATGTATTTAATAAAAAATACACTGAAAAATGTGTGTATATTATATATACATATGTGCATATTTTTATAGGCAACAAACTCTAAACAACATTTCTTTAAGCTAATTTAATAAAAACGTGTGTACATATATATATATATATATATATATATATTGTATTAAGTAGCCTATATATCATTATGGGAGAAGTTGGTCGTTAAAATGGTAATTGATACATCACAAGTCCAAGATATCGATTCTTTTTCAAGATTGGAATTCTTAAACGCAATCTACATAATTTTATGGATACTTGTCCCTATTTTGACTACTGTATTGGGAGTCACAATAGACGTACTAGTAATTGTATGATTAGAAAAAGAAATATCTGCAGGAGTACAACAACGGATTGGACATGAATATGCTGGTCCTTTGAGAGTTCTTCAAGTTTTAGCAGATGGTACAAAACTACTTTTTTTAAAAAAAATTAGTTTCTATCTAGAGGTGATACTCGTTTATTCAATATCGGACACAATACATAATACATAATATACACTTGTGTGTGTATATATATATATATATATCAGTATCGAACACAATACATAATACATAATATATACTCGTATATATATGTGTGTGTGTATATATAGTAAATTAGCTTAAAATTCAAGATTCTGAAAGCTCATATATTAAAATAGACTCCAAGAAAGTTCATATATCATATTTTAATCATGAACTTTCTATTTTAACAAATTATACCTTAAACTTAGATAAATATTTAATCTTAAATTTTAAAATTTATTGTAATCGAAATCTTCTAATAAGTTCTTGTTCCAAATATCATTCATTTTTTTTCTCTTATGCATTCAATCAATCATTATACATATGTACAATGAAATTGATAAAATTCTACCTAAAAACAAAACTAGAACTAAATTGCTTTCATTGAAATTTATGTACTTCTGCAAATGTACTAATAAATTGTGCATTGATCAAAATTATTTTTGTGCAATTTTATTAACACTAATTAATGAGTTTATAAACATTATTATAAACTTTTTTTTAATGTTAGTGGATGATTTAATGAAAATTGAATCAGGGTAAAAATTACCATACATAATGTAAAAATTAAGAGAAATTTTTACAGATAGAAAAAATATCAAACTATTTACAGGAATAGCAAAAAAAAAAACATTGATAGATACGGATAGACTTCAATCAATCAGTTTCTGTCATTGATAGACTTCTATCAAAAAGTCGAAGAAGATTAAAATTTTGTTATTTTGTGTAAATAATTTCTTTATTTTTCTATTTTTGAAAATCCCAAAAACTAATCTATAAAATTCAATTTTTTTTTTTTTTTTAAAGCTTACACTTCCACACGTTTAGATTTTTTTTTAATGATTTTTTTCCATAACAAATTATTGAAAAAATTGTAGGTGGAATTGAGTGAGGGCATCCCCACGAAACAAAACCGTGGGAGGGAATTAATATAATCATTCCGCTTGGCACGCAATTTGCACTCTTTTTATTTATTTATTTTTATTTTAAATTTTTTAAAAAAGTTTTTTCAACCGAATAAATTAATAATTAATTGAAAGCTTAATTAATTTACGTTAATAGTATAAGTTGGTAGATATCTTATTCTTAGTCCATTTTATTAAATGAGATAACTACGCGTTTTGATGATGCCCAATTTAAATATAATTTATCGAATATATATTATTTATGAATATGCTATGTCTAACCTAAATTAGTCTACCAATTAATTAAAGTCTATATTTGTATGTATTTATCTATATATGTATTATAAGTCATTTTAAAATAAAGGGATAAATCCTAAACGAAACAACCTTAAACGATTGGGAATACTAGGTCAAGAGAGGAAGAGAATTGAGCCTTAAATCTTCAACCTGCCTTAACCTCTATGCCTCAACGTTAACGAGACTAAATTTTCTTACAATGTATCCAACACCTCTGAATCTAGTAGGTCCATTATACACTTAGTTCGACTTACCTGTTAATCTGACTCCTACAGGAAAAGGAAGCGGCATATATAATTCAAGCACTACTATAAAATACTGTTATAACTCCTAAGGACCTAATTTGAATTTCATTTGCAAACTCTAAGTTCCATACTTTTTCACTCTCTAACTTCAGTATTGGAGTGTGTGTGGTGAACACTGGCAGTGTATAGTTTTTCTCTTTTGCAGACCATATTTTTCTACATTCAAATAAATTTCACTGTTGTTGTCACTTAAAGTTCATATTCTTTTCCCTTCTAACTTATAGCATTAATAATATATATGTTTTCTCCAATCTTTTATCTTAAAATTGTTTTTGTTTCTCGTTACTTGTTTGATATTTGTTTTACCATTTATGAGCTATGTTTTTTTTTCGAATTAAATACTTACTCCAAAAAGACAAAAAAATGATAGATTGCACATATTGTTACTCGTGAAATATAGTGACGATTAAAATGTGATTACAAAGTTCTATAATTGCAAAAATTAATCTTCTCTTCCATTTCTTCCTTGGCGAAGTCCAAAGTATCAAATTTTTGTAACCATTTCAATATTATATATATAAAAAAATCGACAAAACATTTTTTAAAAAATATGTCACTCATATGAATATATTATCTAAATTGTTTAAAAATATAATATTCTTAAACTTTCAGAAAAATGTTCAATGATACTTTCATTTTTTTTTGTTTTGGATGGAACTAAGTAGTATTTCATTTAAAAAATATCTTTGAATTTTTAAAAGTTTCATTAATACTTTTAGATTTTTTTTTTTAAAAAAATACTCTTATAATTAGTATATTATTACTAGAAATCGTCAATACCTCATTTCAAAAATATCCTTGAACTACCAAAAGTTGTATTAATAATCTCGGCCTTAAAAGAAAGGTTAAAAATTATCCTTATATTGAACATATGAATGGAAACCATCACTAGGAAATTAGTGATCCATTTGGCAATTTAAATTAGTCTATTTGTTATGATCAATTAAGAAGTTTCTCTATGATTGAAGATGATAATTCTTTTTCGGTTCTTTCTGCTTAATTTGGCGATTCATCGTTCAACTAAGTTTTGAGAAGAGATTTTGATTTGGTACTCGATAGAATTTTGTGGAATTTTATACTTTAACTTAAGATTTAAATCATGTTTGGGTTGCAGAGAAAATTTGTATAAGAAATGGACAAATAGGAGAAAATGAGAATATTTATATGAAAAGAAAAAAGAATTTATATGAATTTCTTTGGAATGGGTTCATTCATTGATCAGGTGTAAAAATTTCTTATATGTATGTTTGAGTATACTAAAATTATGAGAGCTCTCCTAACTCTGACATTTAAAAAGAAAGAAAAATGATGAGAAACAGGAGAAATTTTGGAGCCTTAAGAATGAAAGATGAAGGTGAAGTTAGGGGATAGATTAAAGTAGATGTGAGATTGGTAATTGAATAAGTGGTGGGACATTAAATAGAATAGGGATGTGATCAATGGTTGTAGAAAGGAAAATTTCACAAAAGGACCCAAAGACCAAAAAATTTTCTACCAATGACTTCTTTCTAAAAACTTTTTTACAGTTGACCTTTTGCCCATGCAAAATTCCAAAATTACCCCCAATTTTAAAGTGCCTTCAAACCAAAGCCTTCCATCTTCTTCCTTCAACCATTTCTCAAGCATTCAATATGTATTCAATACAAAACCAACATTCCACCGAACTATTTATTCCCAACTATATTCTACCAATAGCAGTTATTCCCAACTAATATTCTACCAATGGAAGGCCACTCTCAGTATTCTCTTTCTATCAAACTTTCCATGAAATTCTCCCATTGTTCTCTCGGAGTATTATCTCAGAGTTTCAGTCCAACATCCTCGTCGATCTCTTTCATCGTCAGATTCAAAAACGAAGAGAATGTAAGTGATATTCAATATTTCTTATCCCAAATCACTTTCATAATAAGTGTCGTTTAACATTAAATAAACGATCATACAATAATATATAACAATCGTTCATTACAATATAAACGATCATTCATGAATTACTAGATGATCATGTAGTAAGTTATAAATGATCGTGTAGAAAGTTATAAACGATCGTGTAGTAAGTTATAAACGATCGTGTAGTAATTTATAAATGATCATGCGATCGTGTAGTATTGTTTAAGCGATCAGTAGTACTGTATATGTTAGGATTAGTGTCCTAATTCTCTTGGAGTCTCTTAGTTTGTAAACAGTTTGTACACATTGTTTTTAATAAAATAAGAGTTATTTTATTTGCATTTACTCATATCTAATAAACGAATATCTATGGTTATTGAAGGAATTCTTATCAAAGAGTACCTCTAAGCAGAAACAAGATCGTTCCAAACTTATTGTGACAAAATTATTGCATTCACAATCAAACAGACTAGATATGCAATATACAACAAATTACAAGCATGCTTTGAAACTTTAAACTACATAGAAAGAAATACATACCAGTTGAAGAACCCTTCTTTGCCTCAAATCTCGTTCTCATCCATGGACTGCTCCTCTTGCTCTCGCTGAGAATGTCTAAGCAATCGTCCACCAAATCACGGTCGCCTACCCATGAACAGCCTCCTCACGAACACGGCAGTAGGGAAGACACCACCACTCTATCTTGTCAATTTGAACACTTCAAATGTCAATCATATCATATATAACTGACCCGTTCAATCATATCATATATAATCGAACTCTCTCTTGTCAATTTGAACACTTCAAATTGACCCAAAAACTGATTCTCAACTTGAACCCATTAAGCTACCAAGACGACCTTATGGACCTATAGCTTGAAGCTCTAACGATATGTGAATGGCTGATTAAACTCTTTAGCCACGAGATCCACCATCTGTTAACTGCCAGGCATTCAACTAAAGACCAACAGTTGAACTCTTCTCACCACAGATATATTTTTGTGTCCATCGAATATAAACAATCAACAGTACAATAACCTTTCACAGATGCTCGTAAGTACAGCAGGGCCAATTTATCGCTTTGCCCCTGTAGTTACATCTAACTCCTTAAGTACCACTGATCCCTCTAATGAACAATACAACATAGTCCTACTATGTATGGACACCTCTCGGGCCATGAGAAGGTGTGTGGCGCCACATCGTTTTAACGCAAATTTTTGTATAACAATAGATGCAAGCAAGGTTCAAGTCCATAACGCAATTTTTTGTATAACAATAGATGCAAGCAAGGTTCAAGTCCATGTCCCCGTTACCAGTTCCTCGGCAACAGCGCCATAAACTTGTAACGTAAATTTTCGTATAACAATAGATGTAAGCAAGGTTCAAGTCCATGTCCCCATTACCAGTTTCCCGGCAACGGCACCATAAACTTGTAACGCATGATTTTAATCTTTAAAAATGCGATAGTACTTCTAGATATGCGTTATTTATGAGAATCTTGTAGTATACTATGCGTTGTCACAAGTTTCCTTACGTTGGAACCAAGTATAATTCCACCGCAAGTTTCTCGGTGTGATTCGAAGTCGAACACAGGGAATGTTTGAGGTTATTGCGTTATATTTGTGATATATACGACCAAGGGTTTTTCAACTTATAAAAAGGTTGTGTGTACAGGTAATTAAAAATGCGATAAAGTAAAGGTAAGCCATAAAATGCGATAATAAAGTAAATTGCAGTAAAGGTAAAGTGCAATAAAATAAACCTAAGCTGTGATAATACAAGATACAGGTTTCATGATACAAGATACTGAGGTTGAGACTGACTGTGAAGATTATACAAAGATCGTGTTATGCGGTGGTATGTCTTATGTGTGAAACAGAAAGAGAAAAGACAACTAGTACAAACATCACAAGTTCCTTAATTGCGTTAAAGGCATAAATACGGTTCCGCTTTTCCCTTGGCGTACACCTCTCGGTGATCGGCCGTGTTCCCATATCTCTATGGTGAAACAGGGAAAAACGTAATGAACGCAAGGTTACTTCCATCTCTGGAAGTACTTCTTGCTTTAGTTAACGCATTCTTCTAACCTTCTCTCGACAGATCAGAATGGCATCTTCACTTTTGCTTTCATAGTGAAGATGCCGTCTAACATGCTTTAGCTAAACATTTTTATTTATTTAGCACAGATTAAGTTACTTGTTTAATTCATATTAATCACCAAGAGATTAAGAAAACGTCATGGAGAAAATGATTAATGGAGGAATGGAAATAGACAGAGAAGTGGAAATGGAAATAATCAAGACATTCAATAATACTATTTAGTGTCTAATACATGGTTGTGAATGAAGAGATTAAAAAAATAAAATACAATTGATGAATGAGAATTAGAAACAAATACAAATAAGTGTCAACATCTTGGCATAGATCTGGAATGGAGAATTGCTTGCCGGTGTCGATGGAGTGAATGGAAGGATGAACTTCCTTCTTTGGCTTGCTAAACTGGTAGAAGGGATTTAAGTACAGAGCTTCTCAGCGGGGATTTGGCAGAATTGCACTGAGACTCACCTCTCGGCCTTGTCTCTTCTCTTCCCGGATTTCCTCCGATCAACACTCAGATCAGTTCTCTCTCAATAGCCTCGTATCAAGTATAGGTTTCAGTGAATTCTTTGGGGGTATTTATAGGCTGAAAGCTTTGACTCTCTAACTTATGGTCCCCACTTTATTGTCATGGAAAATCCAAAAATGGTGGAATAAATATTCCTTCTGTTATGCAATCAATCCGTCGAATATGCACAATGGTTATTGTACACGTGTCACAATCCTCTGCGTTTGCGTTGCTCATTTGCATCTTTCGATCGTGTTTCTGCATGCGATATTATTTTTATTACTCCATGCGGTAGAAGTTCAGCTTTGGATCGACTGTCGCATTGCGTCGTTATTGCGGTAATCGTCTCTTCAATATTGATTTTACGAACGCAATGCGCCGAAGATGCGTTGTTCAGTTTCTCTCTGAGCCTTGATCGCAAGCGGTGACTTGGTTTCCTGCAAAACAAACTTGAAATATCCTTTTCTACCATCTAAAAGCAAAAACAGATAAAGCGCCTAAACTATAAGACAAGTAAGCTTCTCCAGACCATACAAGTGCACGGCGAGCCCATGCAAAGGGTTTAGTTAAGATATGTCAAATTCCACCAAGTACACAAATGGAACCTAACCATACATGTCCGCCAACTATATCTTCCAAATCGTCCACACTAACAATCCACCCTTCTCTGCCAAAAGGAGATTTTAGTAAATAACCAAATATAACACTTGGGTTAAGGGTCAAGTTGGTAATTTTTCTTAGCTAATTTTCATACGATTGACGCATTTTTTCTCTCTTTTGGCCGTAATATCTGAATAAGGCCGTATAAATAACTTGTATTTCTATAAGTTATCACACCCCCAAATTTAGATATATGGTTGTCCTCAAGCATATCTTCTACTATGGCAATAATACTCAATTCCTATCCTATATTTTTGCATCTATTGGTTGCTCTGAATGCTCCACTTAGGCACATTACTTGACAACGTAACTTCCTCCTATCTTTATTAATTCCTAACAAAGTCCTACTTTATTCTTTTACATAACAAATTTCTGCTCAAAAATGCTTTTCTAGTTTTAAAAATAGAATGTTTACCTCTTCTTTGTCAAAACAACTTGATATGTATATATGCGGTAGTCAAGCTTTGCGACATTTATTTAGAGACTGTCAGTCATGGTTACACTCTTCGTTTTGGCTTGTTCCACGGGTGTCACGCAAACATCCAACTATAGTTGTGTGTCAATTTCTAACTTTAACTCATGATAATCAGAGGAGTTGTCTCTTGCATTTATTTTTCTTTTCTTTTTCTTTTTCATTTTCATACTGCGTTGTTCTTGAAACCCACCTTCATTTTGGCTTTCTCCCACGGGTGTCATGCGAACATCCAACTACGAGTAGGTTCCTTTCACAACTAACTTTTATCAGGTTGGGATTATTTTTTAGGTTTCCCTTGCGTTGACATTGGAGTTTTGTAATTTTTTTTTTTGTGAAGAAAATGAATGCATTTTCTTAATGACCGCATATTCTTGATCTTATTTGCTCAGACCTTCCCCACCCCCAAATTTAGAGATGCGCAATGTTCTCATTGCGTTGTTTGGATAGACTAGACAAACCCTTAGAAAAAAAAATCAAAAAGAAGGTTTGAGCAGAACTTTGAGAGATAAAAGGTAAAGTATTGCTAAGCTAAGAATTAACTAAGTATTAGTCAGAATTTACACAGTATGGGAAATGTTTCTAAGTATAAACATATTATACATCATGGCAGCGCAATGAATAACGCAAAAATAGAAGATCAAGAACATCACAAATATTGACAAAGGATGATAAAGAAAAAGGCATAGGTAAATGGAGAGAATATTTACTTAATTGTATTGACTATTTACAAAGTATACAAGGAATTAAAAATTAATGCAATATAAAAATTGTTGCCTATACAAAGAATCAAAGAATTTAATTAAATAATGAATGAAATTGTCTTTTGAATCTGATTCAGACGGGTGCACGTTTAAAAAAGAAAATTTAACACTGCGCTTCCCTTAATGAAAATACATTTTTGCTGAGGGCGGGCAACACGCATGCATTCCCGCAACACACCCCTTAACTAAACACATTTCTGGAGGATCGGGCGTACGGTATTGCTACCAGCACAACACTACCTCAACATAGTACATTTTGATAAGGACAGGCAAAGGACACACACGCGCACAACACACCCCTCAACACAATGCATTTGAGTGTAATAGACGCAAGGTGTCTCTTGTTAACACACTATGCACCCATCATCGCGTTACATACCAGTTTTTAATTTTCTTTTTAATTCATCAACAACGCAAGTTGAAAAGACTTTGCGGTGGTTAAGGTTTCATCCAAACATTCACAAAAATTAAAGAACAGCGCTACTAATACATACAAATTAAAGAATTACAGAAATCATTAAAGGTTAATTCTAAAAAATAGTAAATACGTAATTTAGAAAGCAGTAAAAGAAAAACTGTAAAGAAAGCAAATAAGCATAGATAGGGATGCTGATTGAAAGAAGTTCTCAGAATTACCGCAATCGCTTCCCCCGCAAGCGGTTTAATCCTACTTGCCCAAGTCAATGGTATCCATGCGTCACTCGAAGTTCCCTCCATAGTAAGGCTTAATCCGTTGACCATTGACTTTAAACGCGTTGTTCCTGTCTAAAGTTGTTAGTTCCACTGTGCCGTGAGGAAAGATAGTATTGATTTGGGATGGCCCAGACCAGCGAGACTTCAATTTTCCTGGGAACAATCGCAAACAAGCATTAAATAATAATACCTGTTGACCTTCGATGAATGTCCGGTCGTTTCGCCACTTCTTGATTTTCTCCTTATAGATCTTGGCATTTTCATAGGCGTCTCTTCGCCATTCGACCAGCTGATTCAGTTGCAGCTTCCGGACTTTCCCTGCACTTGCCAAATCAAACTTCAACTTCTTGCATGCCCACATCGCCTTATGCTCCAACTCGAGCGGTAGATGACAAGCTTTCCAAAGACCAGGGCGTACGTGGACATGCCAATTGGTGTTTTATAGGCAGTCCTGTATGCCCACAGTGCTTCATCAAGCTTGGGTGACCAATCGTTCCTGGAAGTATTGACTACCTTCTCCAAGATAGTTTTGATCTCTCGGATTGAAATCTCTGCCTGCCCATTAGTCTGTGGGTGATAAGCAGTTACAACTCTATGGCTGACATTAAATTTAGTCAACAAGTTGGTGATTATGCAGTTGATGAAGTGAGAGCCCTCATCGTTGATTAAGGCCCCTGGCGTCCCGTATCGAGTAAAAATATTCTTCTTAAGAAACTTTGCCACTGTGGCCGCATCATTCTTGGCACATGCGATGGCATCAACCCATTTTGATACATAATCAACCGCGACTAGGATATAGTGATGACCTTCTAATGGTGGAAATGGGCCCATGAAGTCAATTCCCTAAACATTAAATAATTCAACCTCTAAGATTGATGTCAACGACATTTCATTCCTTTTAGACATATTCCCCGTTCTCTGGCATCTGTCACATTGCACAACGTGGGCATGGGCATCCTTAAATAGTATTGGCCAGAAATAGCCACATTGCAAGACCTTTGCGGCAGTCTGCTGCCCTCCAAAGTGTCCTCTATGAGGGGACTCATGACGCATCTCCAGAATGTGCTTGACTTTGTGCTCAGGAATGCATCAACGTAATATGTGACCAGAACCAAGTCGATATAGGAATGGATCGTCCCAGAAATAAAATTTGACATCATATCTTAGGTTCTTTTTCTGCTGGTAAGTATAATCATTTGGTATTTGACCGCAAACGATGAAATTCACAATGTCCGCATACCAGGGAACATTAATGTCTACTAACATCAGCAGCTCATCAAGGAATCTTTCTTCAATATCTTTTTCTTTCCCTTAAACCTCGCAATTCTCCAATCTTGACAAATGATCAGCGACTTGGTTCTCGGTGCCCTTCTGGTCTTTAATCTCTAGGTCAAACTCTTGCAGGAGCAACACCCACCATATAAGCCTCGGTTTTGTATCCTTCTTTGTCATCAAATACTTGATCGCAGAGTGATTCGTATACACAACAACGTTTTTTCCGATTAAGTACTGTCGAAATTTCTCCAGTGCAAACATCACTGCGAGCATTTCCTTCTCTATGGTTGTATAGTTTTCCTATGCATCATTCAATGTTTTACTTGCTTAATAAATAGGATGCAATACTTTGTCTTTGCGTTGACTTAATACTACGCCCATAGCATATCTGCTCGCATCACACATCAACACAAACGGTTGTGTCCAGTCCAGTGGAACCAGAATGGATGCGGTGATGAGAGCATCTTTTAATGTGTTGAATGCTTTGGTGCACGCATCATCAAAATTATATTCTCGGTCAGCTTCAAGGAGTGCACTTAGGGGCCTTGCGATCTGGGAGAAATTGCGAATAAATCTTCTATAAAACCTAGCGTGTCCCAGAAAGCTCCTAAGTGTTTTCACGTTCACTGGTGGGGGTAGCTTGGAAATTGCGTCGATTTTCGTTGATCAAATTCCAATCCTGCTTTCCAGATTTTATGACCCAGAACAATTCCTTCTTCCACCATAAAGTGGCATTTTTTCCAGTTCAGAACAAGATTTATTGCCACACATCTCTTCAAGACCTTTTCTAGGTTAGATAAACAGGAGTCATAATTGTTGCCGAAAACTGAAAAAATCGTCCATGAATACTTCGACTGGCTCCTCCAAATAATCTGAGAATATTGCCATCATGCATCGTTGGAAAGTGCCTGGCGCATTACAAAGTCCAAATGGCATGCGTCAGAATGCAAATGTACCGAATGAGCACGTGAAGGTTGTCTTGCTTAATCCTCCGGTGCAATTGCTATTTGGTTGTATACTGAATAGCCGTCAAGAAAATAGAAGAATTCATTCCCCGCAAATCTGTCTAACATCTGATCAATGAACGGGAGTAGGAAATGGTCTTTTTTAGTGGCCAAATTTAACTTGCAATAATCCATACAAATTTTCCACCTCGTTGTAGTTCTTGTGGGAATTAATTCATTTTTGTCATTAGTGACGACGATTATCCCTTATTTCTTCGGAACACATTGCATTGAGCTTACCCAGCTGCAATTAGATATTGGGTAGATGGCACCTGCGTCCAGCCACTTCACTATATCCTTATTCACTACCTCCCTCATAGCAGGTTCAAGCTTCGTTGTCTTTCTATCGATCCTGTCTTTCCTTCTTCCAGATGAATCTTGTGCATGCAGTACGAGGAACTGATTCCTCGAATGTCTGCCAAGGTCCATCCTAAAGCCTTTGCGTTAATTCTCAGGATTTGAATGAGTGCATCTTCCTTCTCCTTACTTAGCGAGGTATAAATGATAACCGGTAATGTGTTGTTATCTCCTAAGTAAGCATACTTGAAGTGCACAGGCAGCGCTTTCAACTCTAGCACGGGTGGGTCTTCCAAAGATGGCTTGATGCGTTGTGAAGTTCGTTCAGACAACTTGAGTGGTTCAAAGTTTGATTCAACATAAATTGCAGCGCAATCCTCCTCCAACATTGCGCCGATTCCACAATCTTCTTTCTCCAGCTTCTCTAGAGGCTCGTACTAAGGTTCTTCCCGCAATTCCTCAATATACTGGCCAACACAATCATTTGGGGAAACGCATTGAAAACGTCGAACTTTACTTCCTGATCGTCGACCCTGAATGGTCATTCTCCTTTCTGCACATCGGTCAATGCTTGCCCTCCTGCTTAGGAATAGCAACCAAGATGATAGGCACTTCCCTATCAGCTTCGTAATTCAATATTAATAAAGTCTGCCGAGAAAGATAAACTTGTCCACTTGCACGAGTACATCCTCTATCTTACCCTCAAGATGCGTTATCGATCTATCAACCAACTGTTAAGGTGATCGTCGTTTGCGTTGTGTTGCCGATATCCAGCTTCTTAAAGATCGATAAGGCATTAAATTTTACGCTCGCCCCCTAAATCGCATAGCGAGTTCCCGACCATCCTTCCCTCCTATTATGCAGGGCAATGTAAAACTCCCAGGATCTTTCATTTTTGGGGGGATATTGTTTTGAAATAGCGCAGCTGCATTCATACATTAATGCAACGGTTTCATTTTCCCCGATTCTTTCTTTTATTAGCTAAATACTTAGAAAATTTTACATAGCTCGGCAATCTGTTCAAAGCTTCTATTTAGGGAATATTGATGTGTAGCTGTCAGAGAACGTCCAAGAACCTCTAAAATTGCATACTATCATCTTTCTTCTTCAGCCTGGACGGGAAAAGTGGAGGATCCCGCCTTACTTCTTGTTGCGCTTCATTATCTAGAGGTTGTTGTTAATTTAAAATTCAAGTCTTGAGGAGCTTCATCTTTTGTAGGTGAACTTGCTTCTGAACTGGTAATCTTTCCACTACTAATTGATGGTCACCATCAACAGTCAAATCTACTGGTACTGTGTTGTAGAATTTTGGTATTGATGGCATAGGGGTTGTTGTTTTATCACTACCTCAATGTCACTGCATGACATTGCTCTTTACCTCGTGAACCCGATGCTCCTAACTGCTAGGCAACTCAATTGCAAGCATATTCAATCTACTCTTCTAAACCTCTAAGGGAGTCAGCTTGCGATTGTCTAATTGCCTTGTTCTTTTGATATAGTGCTTCAATAAGTCTCCAGAGAGACGGGTACTGCAAGAGGTGTCATATAGGAACGTAGGGTGGTATACTTTGAGAATTACCCGAGCTACTTCCTGATTAATAAAGACCGGAGAGTTGCCTTGTTCCCTTGATAACTGTTCTAATGGAAACTATGGCTCCCCTGGATTGTGATTCCCATCCCAACTTAAAGTTGGGTGATCCCACCAACCAGGATTGTGATTCCATTGGCACAACTTCGCTGGATGTTCCTCCCCACATCGAACGCAAATAATTATGGGCCACGTGCCCGTCAACGCATTAACTTGCACTGAACTTTGAGAGAGATTTCTTTGTTGATTAGCCACCGTCTGAAGGGGAGAGGTCATCGTGGTCATTTGATCTACCAGCGTGCTCATTGTATCAGTTGACACATCAACTCTACTCTTTCTTACTCTATACCACTTTCCTCGAACCCGGTATCAATCCACTCATAAGAATGTCGCGAGATGCGATCCAATATGCTCCTGACTTCCGTATATGATCTATCCATCAATCTTCCTTCTGTGGAGGCATCAGCAACTACTTGCGTCTATTGATCTAAGTCATTATAAAATGTCTCCATCAGAATGCTATCGGGAATCCCGATATGCGGGCAACTCTTCACTAACTGTTTGAAACGCACCCAGGCGGTGCTCAAAGTTTCATAACCCTTTTGCTCAAAATTCAACACATCCCTCCGTCTCCTTGCGTTGACGGTTGGAGGGAAGAATGTGCTGCACATGTCTACAAAATTCGTCAAATGCGCATGTGGGCCTTCTCCTTGTAATCCTCCGAATTAACCCATATTCTGAATCATCTGCAGCATAATTGGTCTGATTTAAAAGCTCACATTCTCCTCAACCATAAGTCTTGAAATTCCTGGTGAGAAGTTGTAAAAATCTGATGCCACACATAGTCTCTCATAGGAACGTTGCGGTCAGCAGCAAGAAATATGTGATCTTGCACTGGCCAATTTTCCCTTTGATTCCCTGCGGGAGCCTTGTTATTATTAGCCATGCTTCTTCACCACTTGATTCAGCCCTGATGTGGTCATGCGCGAATAATACACTTGATCTCTGGGTCCACTTAGAATCTCTGGATCACTCCAGCACTCCTAAGCCGTCAGACTGCTCTTCACGTTAAACAGCCAGTATAAAGAGATCTGTCCTGTAAAATACCACAAACATGCTCAAACAATAAACCGTTAACCAATCCCCAACAACGGCTCCATAAAACTTGTAACGCAAATTTTTGTATAACAATAGATGCAAGCAAGGTTTAAGTCCATGTCCCCGGTAACGGCGCCATAAACTTGTAATGCAAATTTTTGTATAACAATAGATGCAAGCAACATTCAAGTCCACTCGGGAAAGGGAGTAAATTCCATCTTGTGTAGCTGAGTTCCCAGCTCCCAAATCACACGAATCCCCAAAGTGATAAGTTTGAGTCGGTGATCTAGCCACTCACACCTATGCAAATCAAAGGATTGCCCTCAAAGACAGGAGTTCTCAACTCACTTAGGATTGGGTTCATGTTACCTATAGTCATTTTAGTGAAGTGAAGTCTCCGTCATGAACAGCGTTATATAACGAGACTATAACATTTCGTGGTCCGGTCTATACAAACTCCTTTATGTAGGACACCCCCATTCGCATGTCTCCACATGAATGATCAGGATCATACCATCTATAGCAAGTTATAACATTTGTAAATATTCTACCCAGCAGGCCGCATCCGTAGCGTTACCAGGATAAGGTTTTCTTCCTATATCCATATACTACAGACCATTTTGGTTATCACTTAAGGCATGATCCACCTATATGTCTCCACATACACGCTTAAGTTACAAACGACAACCAGGGGGGATCTTAGTTTATTGGTTTGTGGTAAAGCAAATAAAACATCCAATGTTCATAGAAAAAAGTGAAGAAAATATCATATATTATACATCACAAGCGTTTGTTCAAAACTTTGTTTACAAACTACAGGACCCAACAAGAGTTTAGGGCATCATCCTCAACAGTTATTTCATGTAAACTTAAGCATGTATGTGAGACATACAAGTGGACCATACCTTAAGTAATAACTTAAATGGTTTGTAGTATAAGGATAAATGAGGGATGCCTTATCCTTGTGACACTACGGATACGACCCGTTTTATAGATAGTTACAAGTGTTGTAACGTGCTATAGATGGTCTAATCCTGACCATTCATATGGAGACATGCGAGCGGGGGTGTCGTATACAAAGAGTTTGCATAAGATTGGACCACGAGATGATTCGTCTCTTTATATAACGCCGTTGATAATTGAGACTTATATCTCACTAAAATGACCATAGGTGACATGACTTTAATACTGAGTGTTTTGGGAACTCGTACCTTTGAGGGCGGTATTTTGATTAATATGGGTGAAAGTGGCCAAATTGCCAACTCAACAAGCTTACCCTTTTGGGGATTTGTCTGATTCGGGAGCTGAGAACTCAGTTACATAAGATGGAATTCACTCCTTCCCCGAAGTAGGGGTATGTAGATAGATTGCTCCCTTAAAGGCTGAATCTAGGTCTTGGACATAGTGATCACATCCTCTCTTTAGAAGAAAGGACTCAGCCATAATAGAACTATGACTTATTATTCATTAGAGGAATCAGTGGTACTTAAGGAGTTAGATGTAACTATAGGGAAAAATTGGTAAATTGGCCCAGTTGTACTTATGAGAGATTTGTGAAGGGTTATCGCGTTATTGATTGGTTAATATGGACATAGAAATATATCTATAGTAAGAAGAGTGCAGCTGTTGGTCTTTAGTGGAGTGTCTGACAGTTAACAGATGGTGAATCTCGTGACTAAAGAGTCTAGTCAGTTATTCATGTACCGTTGGAGCTTCAAGCTACAAGTCTATAAGGTCCCCTTGGTAGCTCAATGGGTTCAGGTTGAGAATTAGATTTTAGGTTTAGTTTGAAATGTTCAAATTAGCAAGAGGAAATTCAATTATATGTGATATAATTGGTATGATGTATGAGATACATTAATTGGAGGAATTAATATAAATATGATTTATATCAAGTACCATAAAATAGAAAAAGAACTATGGTTTATATGTTTCATATGATTAAATATTAAAACTATAGGTTATAAATATAACATGATAAGTTGGTTATCATATTTATTTATAATATATTAATTATATGATAATTAATTTCTTTTTCTCTAATAACAAATTGAGTGAGAGGTTATTGGAAGTTTTATGGTAACCGTGAGATAAAAGAAAAATTGTTTCCCTAATTTTAGTAGTTACTTCATTCGGAAAGTACTCATGGAAAAAGCTATCAAGTAAAAGAGTTTTACTAAGCGATCGTATTGACAGAGACTAAATGATCGTGCAGAGTTGACTATACGATAGTCATTCAACTAATTGTTGCTACACGATCGAGTAGCAAAGTCTATGCGATAGACTTCAATTTATTAAACGATCAAGCATATTGTTTATGCAATAGACATCTTCTTATCTCCCACTTGCTCGATTGTCTACTCGATTGTAGACCTCCAGTCTCTTCCTCAAGCCAAGATCATACAAAGCTCACATCTTCTGGATTCTCACACCGAGAATACCAAGATAACCATTGTGGTGGTGTCTTTACTTAGTTCGTGAATTGAGTTGGACTCGATTGGGTTTGAGAAGCATCCAGACGTTTGTTGTCTTCGTTGTCGTGTTGTTCTATTCTTTGCGTTTGAGAGTTGTTGTGGATGAATTGTAGACTATTTGAGGGATTCTTGAAGAATGGTTCTTCAAAGGTACACATACTCTATCCCTGATTCTCATATAGCATGCTGTAATTTCTAGTTGATGCATAACTTGTTAGTTTCTAGTTAGACTGTAATTGTTTGTGTTCATTCGAATGGAATTTGGAACGATCCCTTCTACTGCTCATGGAAATCCCCGGTTTGATTTCCTTCAGTATAAATGATCGTTGAGAAATTTGTATGATCACATATACAATACTAAGCGAATACTTATAAATAGTCGGGCGATCACTTATCAATTATTAGGCGATTTCTAAAACTTTTATAGGACATTGCTTAAGATTTTCTTATCCCATTGTAGATCAATGACAATACTTTGCATCTTTGTACAATATGGTGGGGATTGGAATGTGTCTAGAAGAAATTATATTGAGGTCATATGAAAGGTCTGAAAGTCAGAAATGATATAATAGTTAGTGAATTAGTGAGTATTATGCACCAACGACTGAATATCGATTAGGATATGTTTGATATACACATCAAATTTTGTTACAATTTATTGGTCCCAGCTCCCCCGATTGACATAATCGATGAAAAAGACCTTAGCTTTTTTTAGAAGGAAGTCATGCATCCCGGATGTCATTATTTATATCAGTTACACCTTGCGAAAATCATGGAGTGCACATAGACGATATGTACCAATATTGCAATCCAATCAATCAACCCATTTCAACCACTCAAAACTTTGGGTTTGCAACCATTCTAACGCGTAATATTCACACCATGTCTTCACTGGATGATCATATGGAGCCATGTAACTTGGGGGAGATCAAAGGGAAGCTTGGTTTGGTCACAATAATGAACCCTGATGTACTTCACAGTTTGATACTAAACATGGATATGGACAATCTCCAGGAACACAAACTTCTCCAACACCTTACATCCATGTTTCAACCTCACCTGCTCTTGTCCCACCAGTTGTGATGCCTTCGGTTCAGATGTATTCCACCGTTCCAACCCAACCATTTGTAAATATATCTAAACCATCAGAGGGCCCTTCGTATGATGACCTCATCACAATACTTCATGAATATCTGAATGACGAGGATATAAAGGTCAGTCAAATTTTCTTTTTGAAATATGATTTGTTAGTTAAATTATCGATGCTTACAATAAGAAAAAACTTTGACTACCGTGTAAAATAGTAAAAAAAGAGCTTGCTAACTATTCGATGTTTGGTTGAGGAATGCAAGTAGAGGGTCCGTGCAAAAAAAAAGAAAGAAAGAAAGTGATTCCTTCAAAATGATGAAATATTCCAGCGAACATACGTGTTCTCTTGAAATGAGAATGGGTAATCATCGATAAGCAAAAAAGTTGGATTATTGGACACTTAATCAAGTCCAAATACGAACAAGTTGGTCGAACATACCGCCTGAAGGATATAATTGAAGACGTCCAACAAGATTATGGAGTGAACATGAGTTACGGGCGGGCTTATCGCTCTAGAGAATATGGACTCCTCATCATGATGAGTCCTTATATTATTACTATCCTGAATAAATCAAACGAATATGTAAACGATCATTTAAGAATATGTAAATGATCGCTTAGAAAATATAAGTGATCATTTCGATTATCTAAACGATGGTTTAATAATCCTAAATGATCATCTATATTTTCTAAACTATCATTTACATATTCTTAAATGATCTTTTAAAAAATATAAGTGATCGTTTAGATTATCTAAACGATCATTTAATAATCCTAAACGATTGTCTATATTTTCCAAACGATCATTTAAGAACATGTAAACGATCATTTAGAAAATATAAGTGATCGTAGATTATCTAAACGATCGTTTAATAATCCTAAATGATCGTCTATATTTTCTAAACGATCATTTAAGAATATGTAAACAATCCCTTAGAAAATATAAGTGGTCATTTAGATTATCTAAACAATCATTTAATAATCCTAAACGATCGTCTATATTTTCTAAACGATCATTTAAGACTATCTAAATGATCATTTAAGACGATGCAAGCGACCGTTACCATATGAGAATATCTAAACGACTGTACAGAAATATAAATCTCATCCAAACGATGGACTATCATCTTTATTTTGTTTAGTTGCTGGCCCATCAGATGATATTGAACAATAATTGTATCTCCCATCTGACGGACTATGGTAGTCAAGATCACTAAATCTTTGCGAAATTTTTTTATTTCCTCCCTAAGGACCTTGTAGGATTTAGAAGGATGATGTCTTGAGGACTTCTACTACCTCTTGCCCTTTAAGGGATTTGTCTGAACCGACATACGTGGTTCCGGCTCTATACTTGCATATTTACAAGTTGATCTGCATGGGTTCATGCTCTTCGTGCCCCCTAGAGGACTCGTGAGAATCGATGGAGTATTCAACCCTTCGATCCTTTTTTCTCCAACAACATAAATCACATTAAGTCCTTCCAGTCAGTCCTCCTTGTACCTTATCTCCTCTTCACTAGGTACAAGTCTCGAAACAACAATAGTCTGTACATAAACAATTAATCAAGTCAAAATGCATGAAACTATAAACAAATGAGCAAGTCAGAAGCGATCGATTACTTATTTTTTTTTGCTGGAAAACATTATTTCTCAATGATTGGTAAGATGGAGCACGAGAACAAGTCCATCTAAGAATTCTAGGAATTGGAACCTTGCTAACTTTGGTGGTTATGAACTTACTTGATGTGGATAAAATTTCGCAAGCCCAAACATACGATATGAGAATTTTGTTACACGTACATAACACACAGTTTCAATGTATATTAAAGTGAATCAGAAACAAAAGTACATACCTGGAATGTAAGTGTGAATTCCTCTATACAGTAATATGAGGTACGGTGATCATTTTCTACTTTCTTTGAATCATATGCCTCCTTCTTTCCGCACATGACAGTCTTCATGCTATTCAATGTACGTTTATAAAAGAGAGAAGACCAGTTGTAATGTATAAAGACTTCAAGTCATCGATAATCCCAAATATATTCATGTCGAATTGGGTTTTCTTATCTTTTCCAGTCATCACCGTTTTGATGGATAGTGCCAATGCAACCTTGACAACATCTTCATCATTGTAAAATTGAACTTCTCGAATGCGGTCTCCACATCGTTGCAACAACTATCCTTTTCATGGGTTCTTCGGTCCAAGAATGAGTCTAGTAGCCTTTCACCGCTTGTTTCTCTTTCTACTGTTTCCCTGGTAGGCCATAATCTAGTTATCAGGTTAAAATCATCTTAGGAGAATATTACCTTCTTCCTTAGAATGTTGAATGATATAATGTTTGGGTTCGCATTTGCTACCTCCCTTAACAGAAAGTGGTACAAAATTTGTCCATTAAAAATAAGATCTATATCCAACAGTGGACCAAAGGCAGTGGTCCTATACAATCTCATTTGTTCTTCTGTCAACTTATTCTTAATCACAAAGGCAATTTTGTGGACTTGGCAAGAGACTCTAGTAGGGAAATATTTCTCGGCAAGGACGTCCATCTTACTAATCTGACAAGCGTGTACACTACAATAGTTAGTAAACAATCACATAACAAAAATTAAACGATTGCATAATAGATATCTCAACGATCGCATAATAGATATCTAAATGATCACGTAACAGTTAGTTAAACGATTGCATAACAGATTGCTAAAAGATCACACGATATAAACCTAAACGATCACACAATAAATATCTAAACGATCGCGTAACAATTAGCTAAACGATCACACGATATAAACCTAAACGATNAAACGATCACACAATAAATATCTAAACGATCGCGTAACAATTAGCTAAACGATCACACGATATAAACCTAAACGATCACACAATAAATATCTAAATGATCGTGTAACAATTAGCTAAACGATCATATAACAAATAGCTAAACGATCTCACGATATAAACCTAAATGATCACACAATAAATATCTAAATGATCGTGTAACAATTAGCTAAATGATTGCATAACAGATAACTAAACAATCACACAATAAATATCTAAACGATCGTGTAACAGTTAACTAGATGATCACATAACAAATAGCTAAATGATCGCACAATATAAACCTAAACGATCACACAATAAATGTCTAAACGATTGCATAATAGATAGCTAAACGATTACACAATATAAACCTAAACGATCGCACGATATAAACCTAAACGATCACCTAATAAATATCTAAATCACTTAGTATTCTTTATTCGGTCGCTTAGTAATCTCTATTCGATCGCTTAGTAATCTCTATCCGATCACTTAGTAATATCTAAATGCTCGCTTAATATTCTCTAAATGTTCGCTTAGTATTCTCTATTTGATCGCTTAGTATTTTCTCAACGATCGATTACAAACGAATACGCGATTAAACCCTAAAAGATAGTCAAACCTCGAATATCAACATGCATTCTTTAAGGAAAAGAGTCTCATACCTTTCAGATCACAACGACGGTGGGATGTGCATAGAGACGACCGACGAGAAACTTACAAGGAGTGCTTGGCTAAAGTTTGGAGAGAAAAACGGAAGCAATTTCGAGAGAAAATTTTCAAGAGAAATGTTTTGAGAAGGAAATGAAGGAAATGACCTATCATTGTAAAGTATTCGTAGAGGCGCACGGATACCAAATGGTTTGAAAGCTGTTTAAAATTGGGGGTAATTTTGGAATTTCGCATGGGCAAAAGGTCAGTGGTAGAACAGTTTTTAAGAAGAGATCATTGGTAGAAAAGTTTTTGGTTTTTAGGTCATTTTGTGAAATTTTCCCATGATTTTGGTCCATATAACAACCATTCAAGTTTTTAAAATTATCTTTTTAAGATAATGGTAATTTTAAAATATAATAGTAACGATTTTTCCATTTACTAAAAGTAACGATATGTTTTTTTAACTTTTTCTTAGTTCAAAAATATTAAACTTTTAAAAGTTTAAATATTTTCAAAATATTAATGATTTTCATTCAAAAATTAATAAGGTTTTTTTTAAAAAAAATAACTTTTGGTCAAAAGTAACAATTTAGTCCATGAACTTTGGTTTATAATAGTCCTTCTACTTTCAATTTTGTAACAATTTGGTCCCTGAACTATAATATGTAATAATTTAATCCTTGTACTTTCAAAATTGTAACAATTTAGTCACTCAAGTAAAAAAATTCATCAAAATTAGATGTCAGATTTTAATATTTTATGATGTAGGTTTTATATTTTGCAAAAATATCGAGTCTCTAATTAGTTTAATAGTTTATTTATGCATGAAATCTTATTAAACCTTATCACTAATTTCTATAACAGGGACTAAATTGTTAAAAAAAAATTTAAATACGTGGACTAAATTGTTACACAGTAAAGTTCAGGGACTAAATTATACAAAATTTAAAATATAGGAACAAATTGTTACAAACAAACTTTAGGGACCAAATCATTACTTGTACAAAAGTTGAGGGACTAAAAGTAATTTTTAATCTTTTTTTTTTACTTTTTGTTTAAAGAAATAAAGTTTAGCCAACAAGAGTTTAACTCAACTAGCATTTGTATGTGCTCGGACCAAGAGGTTCATGATTCAAATCCCCACCTTTAATTTGTACTAAGAAAAATAAATAAAGTTTAAGATTTTTTTTTAATGTTTTACAACCGTTTTAAGAATATTATTGAAAATTTATAAAGTTGTAGAAATTTTTTAAAAATAGTTAGCGGGTGTTTGATGTGCGATAAAAACAGATAATTGAGTTGAGTTGAGTTGGTAATTATTATTTAGAGAGTTAAATTATCTGGAGAGTTATATTGTCTGTATTTAGTGTGCAGAGTTGAGTTGAGTTGGTAATTATTATTTAGAGAGTTAAATTATCTGGAGAGTTATATTGTCTGTATTTAGTGTGCAGAGTTGAGTTGAGTTGGTAATTATTATTTAGAGAGTTAAATTATCTGGAGAGTTATATTGTCTGTATTTAGTGTGCAGAGTTGAGTTGAGTTGGTAATTATTATCTGTGTTTAGATGCAGAGTTGAGTTGAATTGAGGTATCTGGTGTTGTTTTTTTAAATAAAATTGATTTTATTTTATTTATTTATTTATTTTTTTTTTTTTTTTGCTATTGTTGATTTTAATTTTCAACTATACACATATTTTTCTAACTTTTCTAAGATAAAAACAAAAAGAAACTTCAAATTCTTTTTCATTCTCAAAACATAACAAATTCTCTACAAAAGATTCATATACAAAACACAAAAGTTTGAATTCAATTTTTTAAACACTCAAATAGAAGTGATTATTCAATTAAAAAAATCCATCTTAATCATTAATTAGCATAAAAATAATAATAAAAAAAAAAACTGAAAGGATTAATGTCATCAAATGAAACTATTGACATTGTTTTAGATAGAAGAAAAGACACTTAAATGTTAATCTTGAAAAAACCATAATCTTACCATTTAAATCATGAAACCAACTATTAGATAGTCTTTTTTTACCAACTCGTGGAATATAGATTTACCTTTTTCTAAAACCGATGAAATATTTTTAGAAATATTGATGTTTATTTTTTTTACTATTATGTTGCATCAGTGCACAAACTATCTCTTAAAAAAAAACTTGAGCCATAATTTTAAATTCCACTATTTCATTAGAATTATGTAATATTTGAAAACATCAAGGGATATGTTGTTTAAAATACATCATTGAACTTTTGTTTAGTGAAACAATAATAGGACGTCGTATGTTATATTTTTTAGATCTAAGAGAAAAAATTAAATAGAAGAAAGAATAATTAGATCTAAAAGAACAACCATAAAAAGAAAATAAAAAACAGAAAGGAGGAGTTGAGAAAGAAAAGGGAAAATAAAACACATATGAGTAAGACAGAAAGAAGAGAGAAAATGAGAAAGATGAACCAGATGGCGAAAGAAGAGAGAAGATGAGAGAATGGGAGCAAATGTGAAGAGAGCATGAGAGAGAGAAACGACAAAATAATTGTTGGAGCTAGGAGAGTTAATGAAAACACGTGAGAGTGAGAGTGATGAAATGGTGGGTAATTAAACCCATCGTTTTATTTTTATTAGTAGTCGTCGAAGTTGGGCACACAAAGGGGGTAGGCAGAGTATGTCGCCGAAGTTGTTTGTGCGAAGGTAGTCGCTAGAATTGTCATTGGAGGTGGTTGGTGGAGCCTGGAGTTCTTCATCGAAGTTGGTCGTGCGAATGTGGAAGTCAGAGTTTTTTTTACTAAGGTGATTGTCGGAATTGGTTGTTGGAGTGTCGTCGGAGGTGGTTGCCAGAGCTCAGAGTTGTCGTCGGAGTTGGCTACACGAAAGTGGTCATCGGAATATGTTGCTGGAGTGTGGTAGCAGTAATCGCCAACGGAGTTGGTAAAAATATTAGAAACATTGGAGGAAGAGAGAACGAGGAGAGTTGGGGTGAATGGTAAAATAACAAACTCAACCCCATCAACATTTAAAGTTAGTTATCAAACATTGAATTGGTAAAAAATACCAACTCAACCTAACTCTCCTTGATTGTCAAACACCCCTTACAAAGTAGGGTAAACGGTAAACATCGTCTAATTTCAAGAATTTATGTTAGTTTAAAATTTTAATTTTTTTCAATTTAAAATTTGCACTAGAAATCAATGGTAGCCCTGTGCATTTTAAATCTAACTTTCAAAATAGTTCCTATAACATTTTAAGAGTAATTTTAAAATGTTTATTAAAAATAAAGGATAATATTATAACTTGGAAAAGAATATAAGTATTTTAAAACAAATGGCAAGCATTAATAATATTCTTATAATTTAGCCAAAGTAATTTTATATCCTCAAATCAAAGTAGGTAGCTAATCACAAATCTCAACTGCTTCAGGTCAAATAATAATATAACATACCCATCCAAAGTAGAAGTCTTTTTCTTCTCACTTTTTTAAAATTATAATAAAATCCTCTAAATATTTATTCAATAATTCAAAAAAGTAACCAAAGTCAAGATTACACATATGCAAGATTAATCATCAATTGTTTTAATCTTAGATCCTCTTGAATACTATAATGATGTTATTGCCACCATCTATAGTCTAGAGATATTGTCAATTCAAACAAATGTATTTGTTTCATTAATAATAATAATGGTCTATACTTAACAATCTATGAAAATAATGTCTAACATAGAAAATGTTCCTAATATACAAATTTTTTATATAATGTAAGGTTGTTTCAAATATGAAAATTTGAGAACTTATTTAGAAATATAACAAAATGTCATTGTCTATCAGTGATAGACATTGATGGACATTATCATCTATTATTGTCTATCAATGATACTAGAAGTGTATAAGTTTCTATCGTGGTTTCTCACTGATAGACAGTAACATTTTATTATATTTGAAAATATTTCCATCAATTTTGCCATTTAAAACAATTAGCCATAATGTATGTAGTTAATCTTTCAAAAATTTTGCTTTATATGGACAAAAAAATTAAAACATCATTTACAGTCTTTGAAGTTTCATGCCAATAACAATTTTAGTTCTTATACATTCAAATTTGTAACAATTTTATCTCTATCATGAAAAATTCTATCAAAATTAAATGTCGATATTAATTATCTATGATTTAGATTTAGTAATTTATATACATATTGGATCCCTATAATTAGTTTATTTGATCTAATTATTGCTTGAGAAATTCCACCAATAATTTTCATGAAAAAGACTAAATAATGCTTACGATAATTTTTACAATAAGGACTAGATGGTTATATATTGACTTAAAAGTATATTAAAATTTAGATATTAAATTGTTACAAAATATAAAATATAGTATCAAAAGGTAGAAATGAAAAACCTGCCACATATGTCTAAATATTATTATTATGTAGTTAATTGCAATTGGTAGCATTTTTAGAGATAATAACTAAGTGTATAACATCATTCTCAAAAAATTGTAAATATAGCAAAGTCTATCAGTGATAAATTTCTATCGTTGATAGACTCTTACCAGCGATATGGTCTATCACTGATAGACTATTTAAATTTTACCATATTTGTATTTTTCTTACATTATATTATATCGTTAATATTTTGAATCTAATTGCTATATTTGCAAATATTCTTTGTAATGTTATAAAGCTTAAAATAATTTAGAATATAAAATAATAGGCCCATCACAAGGTTCAACTTGACCTCTCATAAAAATCTTAAAGAAAATTAGATTACATTATTCAAATATCCTCTCTCCACACCCTTCACATGCAAATTAATTAAATTCTAGCCATCTTAAGATAGTCAAAATAAATTTAATTATAGTAATTTACTCAAATAACTTCAAATCTAAATTACATTAGTGGTTTGCTTTTTTGCAGTCGTAGCACATTTTATTTTGTTGAATTTATTTATATTTAACGATAACTAAACAATGATTTTAATTGTATTATATTTAAAAATTTATGTCATGTTGCATTTACTAGTACTAGTTTGAGCACACGTGTCATACACGTGGATCAAATCTTTATAATATAAGATTTTAGTTAAATTTAAATATTATAAATATCTAAAGTAAAATTTAAGAGAGAGATTAGGTAATTAAGATTATATCATTAAATGTACATTTTATTTAATTAATTTATAATGAATATAAAATATATTAGATGCAATTGAAAATGTTCAAAACTAATTCCATAGAGGGAAATATAAATGGTAGAATAATTAATAATTTTTGTAAATATTAGACATGAAGTTTTAAATTAAATAAAGAGATAAATGGGAAAACGTGTTATCGTTTTTAATTTTAAATGGACTTGAGTAAAAATAAATAGTCTATAATGATATACACTTAAGATTTTTTTTAAGAAAAAATTGAAACAACCTTGTATCTTCTAAAATATTGTGGTATTTTGTAGATCAGATAACTATTTTTTTTTCTTATTTTGATTTTTTTAATAAAAAGTTAACAATTCAAAATATTCTAATGAAAGAAAAAATGTAAAATTAATGAGAAAAGAAAAAGAAAAGACATAAAAGGTAAAAAGAAAGTAAAGGTAGAAAAATAAGAAAGAATGTGAAATAGGAATTATTGAAAGATATAATAGTAAAAAAGAAATAAAAATTAAAATGAATAAAATGAATAAAGAGAAAGAAAGAAAGGGTATGAAAAGTACGTAGAAGAGTACGGAGGGGTATGAATGTGAGGATAAAAGTGTCCTTATAAGAAAAAATTAGGGATAAAGAGGGAAGTTAAAATTTCTCTTCTATTAACCCATTTTAATATAGTATAGATTATTGTTACTTTTAATTCAACAACATTTGAAGAGGAAAGATTCGAACTTATGATCTATGCTTAGTGATGGACCGTTTATTAATATGTATTATATATCCGATGAAAAAAGTTATAAAACTAGGTAGATAGTTCAAATTTGCAAATTAATTTGAAATATTTCTAATTAATTTTCAATGTGACATATGTGTGTTAATGTAAGTTGGGAAATAATCTCTCTTTTATAGTTGATAAATGTAATTTTTCTGCATACTTTTTACCTTTGCACATTAAAATGGGTTTAAACGGTGTTATTAGATCAATCAAGATATGTAAGTAGATGCTTGTGAGTTATTTTGGGTGAATTAAAGATGTTTTTTTTTTTTTTTTTAATAAAAAGAGCTAAATCCAATTAATGTGAATTTTGCCTCTTTCTCGAATAGTATGTTGGATATATGTAGTGAAAGAAAGTGGAAGTATGGTAAACATTTAAAACGTAAAAATGGATTTAATTGTGTAGATTAAATTTATTGTTTAGAAACTTTCAAATTGGATTGAAACTTCAAATTAAAATGATATTTCATGTATAAATTTAACATGTATGAAAGTTAAATTTATGGTTTCTTCAATTTGAATGATTTATATTCGAATTTGATCAAGTAATAACTCACAATTGTGCTAATTAATGATTTATAGTTTAATTAATTAATTAGTTAAATTTAGGTGCTAATTAATTAAATAAGTGTTTATAAATTAATTGGACTAATTAATTAATTGTGGAAAGAGAGATAGAAAACAGATTAGGAAAAGAGCTTGACTATTCTCTATATAAAGACCTCACTATGACCCCTTTGGGAGACACTGAAACTAACATTGACAATACACAACACACAAGTGTTATTGTGCAAAATTTTTCTTAAGCCACAAAGAGAATTCTCTATACTCTCCAAAAACCCTTTTCTCCTCTCCATTTCCAAATAGTTGGATACCACATATTCCTCTATTGAAATCCTATAGAATAACGGGGTTACTCTCGTGGTAGTGCTCAAAATTGTTCAAGAAATCGTTCGTGATCAAGATCATTGGAGGAGTCGTTCTTTAACGACCCAACCTTTTGAGTACTCTAACAAGGGTCGTTACAAACTAAATACACATTTAAAACCCGGATATTTTGACCATAAAAATTTATTAAAACAATAAAGATAGTTTTTCCAAAATAAACTAAGAAAACAAAAAACATTCAGAACATTAAAATTTGTTGTTTCACATTAATTTCTAGTTTCAAAACATTCAAATGACAAAAACATAGATTGGGCGGAAGCGATTTCTCTTGTCCCCATATGGCTTTGTCACGGATCCCGTCTGTCATTCGCCAACCTGTTCCTATCATTCTTTGAAAAACATAAAGGAATAAAAGATGAGTATAACAATACCCAGTAAGTGACCCTCTACTGGACCCTCTAGGTTACCTGTTAGCTAGTGATCTAGGCATCGGTATACACCCATCATATCAGTCGTAGTGATCTTAAAGGAGCATGCATCAGTCATAGTGTGTAACTCGAAGGTCCACCAATCAATCATAGACATGAACCCGAAGGAACATGAATCAGTCATAGACATGAACTCGAAGAAACATGCATCAGTCATAGTGTGGAACCCGAAGGTCTACAAATCAGTCATAGACATGAACCCGAAGGAACATGAATCAGTCATAGACATGAACCCAAAGGAACATGAATTAGTCGTAGACATGAACCCAAAGGAACATGAATCAGTCGTGGTGTGTAACTCGGAGGCCCACAAATTAGTCATAGGCATGAACTCGAAGGAACATGAACTAGTCATAGTGTGTAAAACTTCCCAGATAAGAAAAACTAACAGGAACCCTATAACTTAGTATGCATTAGTTTTCATATAACTCTTGTGTTATATTTTACAGTCGTTTAACGTAGGGGTAAAATTTCATATATATCCTCAGTCAATGGTACAATCATTATAGACCAACAATCCAATCCAGTCAATCAATGCCATTAAGTCATGTAGTTCAATTAGTCATAACGTATCAGTCCCAACAATCTAGAATAATCAGTCAAATTCGTCTTAGCAGTCTCAAGAAATAGTCCATGTAATCTTAAGTAACCAATCCATGTATTCTTAAGTAAACAATTCAAGTAATTTTAAATAAGCAATCCAAGTGGTAGGAACGACTGGTTCGAAGGCGAACCAGTAGAAGGACACTCAACTCAAGTTTTAGTTGATACAAGCTCAAACAACCTTAACTTTTATTTGTCCAAAAGATCACGAACTAAGTCCTAAGTGATAAACCAAAAATTAGGATTTCCAAAATAAGGCCAAAATTCTCAATCAACCAATCTACATCATCTATTAAGGCCAAATATTTACAGTCCCAAGGTTCAATTACTTACCCAAATTGTCTCGAAATTGATCTCAAATTTGGTGAACAACACTTTAAAATCTTTCAATTCTTGAATCAAACCCTATACCAACAATCAAAATTAATTCCATCATTTAGGACATAATTTCAATCACAACTTAACCTAAATGTCTCCAAAAAAACTTACCTGGTTTGATCTCAAAACAACTTCGAAACTTCAAAATCAACATATTCCAACAACTATATCACCAAAATCAACCTTTAACTTTAATAGATAGCAGCTTTAGACCTTTTAATCCAACCTCCAAAAATCACAATTAAAACAAAAGTTAAGCCAACACTTAGTGGCATCCAAAAATTCTCAATAAAGACCCCAAACCTTACCACAAAAAAAAAAAGGACGCCTAACAATTTTAATCTTATCGAAAAGTACCTTGAGTGTCTGTAAAATCCAATTTCAACATCAAACAATATGGGTGAGCCAAAACTTAAACCAAAATTTTATGGTATTCAAGATCTTCTAAGAAAACCCATAAAACCCCAAATAACTTACCCAAGATATCAATTCTAATGACAATGGCGCCAGCAACGGTGACAACCATAGACAGGCGGCAGGTGTTGCTATCAGATGGCATAAGTTGTTTAGGCTAGTGTCTGGTAGTGAGGGTCTTGCATGAGGAGGGTTTGCGAGAGTGAGAGAGAAGGGAAATTTTCAGTTTTACAGATTTTATTCAGCAGCAATTACGAACAAACCAAAGTTTCAAATAACGATCCAACCATTCAAAATAAAACTCTATATGTCCCGAACAGATTGACTAAATTTGAGCATGATCCAATTGTTCAAACTTCGACAATCGACAATTTTGTAGAAATTGTCACTAAAAAAACGAATTTCTTTCTCCCCGATTTTCTACCTCTTTTCATTCTCCTTTAATTTTGAAAAATCCCAATTCTTACATTTTTTTTCAAATTTTAAAAAGATAAATAAATTATTTTATCATAATATCTCCAAAATCTCCAAAGATTCTATTAAATTAATAAATCAATTAACTTCTCAAATTACCTTAATTTAGACTTCAAAACTAAAATTAAATGATATAAAATCCATCAATATGATACAAATTAAACTCTTTCAAATATTTAAATCAATTTAAAACCACATAAAATTAATTATCTCCTTAATTGTTTTAAGTTGGCTCCAAAATCCAAAATCAAAGGAGGTAAAATTCAATATTTTCAAGATAATTAGTTCGAATATCCAATCAATTAAATTCAATTTAACCAATAAAAGTTTTTTAATTATTTCAATTTAATTCCAATTTTCAAAAATGAAAGGAAAATTAAAACTCAATAATTTTAGATAACTAACTTAAATTTTTCTGAAATTCGAGATGTTACACCTTCGTTGGAACTTTAGGAGGATTGTTCGTGAAGCTTGGGAATCTACAAAGGTAAGAATGGTTCTAATCTTTTTCCCTAAAACATGCTATATTACATGTTTATATACTATTTTAGTATACTGAATTTGTTTATGTAAAAATCGAATACCGAGATGCAAGGTGTTCACAACGCTTTCGCTGCGGGATTCGATCCCTTCAAACTCCACCACCAATGTTTCGACTTCTGCCATAATGGGATCGCCCATTGTCAAACCCCATGCTGAAAAACCAGAGAAGTTAAAAGGAGACAACTTCAAAAGATGGCAACAAGAGATGATCTTCTACCTCACTACATTGAATCTTGCTCATATTTTGAAGGATGATTGCCCAATTACATTGAATCTTGTTCCGTTTGGATGAATGTTGTTGTTATGAGGTAGCTGACTTGTTATTATTTCTGCTTAGACTCTTCTTGTTACTATGGATCAATAGTTTCATTGAATCTCTGACTAATGTTGTTAAATTTTTTGTATGGGTTTGTTGGTGTGAATTTGTACTGTCTTACAAAATGTATATTAGTCAAATTGATTGTTGGTTAGAAATGTGATATTGGCTAAATATATTTATTTGAGATTCCTGGCATTTGCTCATCGGGCTTTTAGGAGTTATCTCCGTTTTTATCTCTGGTGGTGTCTATCTCAGAGGTTGTTCTTCAAGTTGTCAAATCTATAAAATATTTCTTTCTTTATTTTACTTATTTTGTAGAATATTTTATATGAGATATTTTCCTTTTTAGTGATCTGACAATTTTATATGGGGATATTTTCCATTATTCTGCTACGCTATTTAAGCTCAAGAAGTCCTCATTCTAGGGTTGCCACACATATTATTTTGTGAGATCGTTGAGTGTGTTTGACAGAAAATCTACGGCATTGCATCGAATTCAAGAAAAAGGTTTTGTGCTTTGTTTCTTACGACGTGTTCTTTACTTGCTCTTACAATGTGCATTTCATAGCAACAAAGGTTGTTCGGTCTTAGGGGGAGCCTAAGACATTATTGATCAAGAAAGATTTCTAACGTCTTAGGGGGAGCCTAAGATATTATCATCGAGAAGGGAATTCTCAAGACTTAGGGGGAGCCTAAGTTCTCACGTGAAGGGAGTTCACAAATAGAAGGAAAGATATCATCAAGTGAGAGGGAGTCTCACATACTTAGGGGGAGCCTAAGTGTTTCAATACTAATATACACATACTTAAGGGGAGTCTTAGTTCGAGTGAGAATGAGTCTCATATCTAGGGGGAGTCTAAGTTCGAGTGAGAAGAAGTCTCACATCTAGGGGGAACCTAGATGGTTAGCTAAGTCAGGTTGTATATGTGTCACTATAATCTTCGTTATTTACAAATAAGTATAACGTTGTAATTGCTTGACTTTTATATAATAGTGGATTATCTTCTTTTCGGGGCACACTGTCCCTCAGACGTAGGTGGTCCATTACCAAACTGGGTTACCAATTCCTATTTGTTTATTTTTTATTTACTCTTTATTGCTTTCTTGTTATCTCTATCTTTACTAGGACGTTGTGTGTGACAACTACATCATGTGTGAGGAACCATGTTCCAAAATTTTAAATTTAAAAGGATATGCAAAAGAAATGTTGAGAAAATAGAATCTAATTATATTTCAAAATTTTGGTTTGATTTTAGGGCTTAGGGGTTTAGGCATGTATATAAATGTTTAAAAACATAAAAAGCAAGCTAGCTAGAGTAATAGTCAGAATAAAGAAGACTGAACTAACAAAAAGCTAAGGAAAATTCAAAAGAATAATTTATGCCCCGTTTTGTAACTATTTTGTTTATTTTAAATTAAGCCTATATCATCCACATTTCTTATCATGATTTGCATCTTTCTTAAGTACAATGGTTGATTTCTTAGTCAAGTTTAAAAAACAAAACAACTTTTTGAAAGTTACTTTTTTTTTTTGTTCTCAAAATTTGACTTGGTTTTTTAAATCATTTGTGAAAAGTAGATAACAAAAGAAGAAATTTGGAGATGGAAATAGTGTCCATAGGCTTAATTTTTAAAAACAAAAACAAAAAACAAAATGGTTACCAAACAGGGCCTTAATGTTCACGATTTTTTTTCTTTCTTTTTCTTTTTTCTTTCTTTTTCATTTAGGTAGATAAAGCTTTTGTTTTTTCTTTGATTTGTCTTGATATTTCAAACTGGGATTTTTTAGTTGGTAGATTTGAAGTTTCTTTTTCTTCCCCATTCAACCAATCTATTTACTTCACTTTTTAGTTCATTATTCATGTTATGGGTAATTTTGGACCAAAAGATATAACCGACATCATCAAGCAAAAATAAAAACAACAAAATAAAAAAGATAATAAGGTTTGAACCGAAAGTGACAACTTATGATCAAAATGGGCCTACAAATGATGGGTCACTTGGACAACTTCAACTGAACCTCACAAATACCTAATAGGGCATGCGCTGACTCAAGGGATCGCCTTAGGCCCAAAATAGGGCTAAGGAAAGGTTCTTGACTCCAGCCTTAGCCAAGGTTGGCCTAGCAAAAATATCAAATGGGGCATGTCCCTTTGATACCCCATTCCAGTGAATTAAAGAATAACGTTCAAATGCAACTTTGAAATCCTATTGGGAAGGACCAAGGTCAAGTACATATATAAATATATCATGATAGTTTCAAAAAAAAAAAAAAGTCTATTCTAATACTAAAACTCTCTAATTGCTGCATATATACTCGAATAAAAAATTTAGCATTATTATCATGTAAAAGTCAGGTGTATTTTTCTCTGTCTCGATTTTTGCATCAACACCCCCAAAATATATTTTTCTTGTAATTTAGGGTCAATAGAAAGCTTGAATTAGCATGAGGTATAAAGAGTTGATGTATAAGTTATCCTTGTTCATAACAATAAATTACCTTCTCCTGGAAACAAAATTTTCATCAATCTTTGAACCATCTTCCACATTCTTTTTTTACCACCCATTGTACTTGTTAAACAATGACAAGTTTTTTACTATCATATTATTTATAAAATTTCTAAAGTTACCCTCACAAAAAGTAAGTTATAAAAGTACGAAGGTGGGAAGAAACTTTGTTAGACAATTCTACCCTTACATATTTTAAAAATACCTAAGTTCTACTCTTCCCTTCTATTTCTCACGTTGGGCTTAACTTTCTCTCTCTTTTGTTTTGAGTGAGAAATTAAATGTGATATGAATTTAGTTTTAAAATTTAGACACTCTTCTCTCTAAAAAAAAAAAAAAGCAAATTGTGTCTTAAAAAATATTTCTCAATTAATTTATTATAATTAGTTAAACATTTTCAACTAGACTTATTATATTGTGTAGTATCAGACACTCATAGTTCTATGATAATTTCTTATCTTATTAGTTTTATAGATGATCTACAACACCACCTACTCATATCGAAGATGTGTTGTTGTGTACGACAAGGTCACTCATTCGCTGTACGCTAATAGGTGATTTAATTTACAGCAAAGACTCTCTTCAGTTATTTTCTACATAAAGAAAAAATTTATCAATATATTCTCTCATTTGTGTTATTTTCTCAAAAAGTTTTACATTTAGTGTGTGTTTGTGCTTACTAACATAGCACAAGATCTATATATCGTGAATAATTTTTTTTGTTATTCTTATTCTTTTCCTCTCTTTTTATTCAAATGAATGGAATACGTATTATAATTTTTTGGTACTTTTTCAACCATATTAGCAATAAATTCTTTATCATAAGGCATACAAAAGCCTTATGCATGTTGATGCTTGGACAATAGCCCAAAATCATGAATAGCTTTGTTAATTTATAGCAAATGATGTCCTATCAAAATGATGAATTAGGAAGTGTGATTGTATTTTTTTTTTTTCTGTTTACAATTGTTTTATAAAGTTTAGTTTTCATTTTATTTTATTTTGTTTAGTTTTATGTTTTTAAAGTTTATTTTTTTATGTTGAAGAGGAAAGTGAATATGAAAAATTTAATAAAGAGAATTAAAGAGAACAATATACAATATTTTTAAAAAATAGACATACATATAAAGTTATGAAAATATATAAAATGAAGTCATAAAATTGAAAAATACCATGTATGCAAATAGTTTTTAAGTGGTCTAATATCACTTATTTTAATATAAAAAAAATCATTTTTCCTTCTTGGTAAAAAACTATATATATATAAGCATAGTAAAAAAAAAATAAAGAAAAGAGTAAATAACTAAAACTTAAAATCAAATAACCAAAAATCAGAAAAATAATAAAGATTTAAATGTCATTTGAATTCAAAAACAAAAATTTACCTATATATATATATATATATATATATATATATATAATATATATATATATATATATATTATATTATCCAATAATAGAAAACAATTAATATTAAGAAAATGAGAGGAAAAAAAACTTAATAGAATATCAATATAATATATTCATATTATTTTTTAATTTGAATATACCTTGAAATGCACTTTCTTTGAAAATATACCATCAAATGCATTCATAATTTTAAAATAATATTGTTTGTGCATGTGTACATAATTTCGTAAGTGAAAAAAAAAAAATAAAATATCCTTAAAGAAGTTCAAATTGACAATTTAGATACATTTATAAATTTCAATAAAAAAATATCTCAAATTATTCTAAAAAAAATAAATACTAGGTTATATCTCGATCACTTTAAATTATAATGAAGGAAGTTTTTATTTTATAGAAAAGTTAGAACATTGAAAGTTTTTTTCAATAATTATAAACTCAAAATAAAATTTACAATTATGAAAGTTAAATAATTTGCAAACTTCTTCTACTACTATAAACACGATAAAGAGATCTATATTTTTTTTTTCTAAAGAAAATGCGTTGTCTTATTTTTCACGATAAAGAGATCTATATTTTTTTTTTCTAAAGAAATGTGTGTCTTATTTTTAAGTTTTCTTTATTTCTGATTTTAACATAATAAGTCTAACCTACTAAATATTTTATATACGCACTGTGGAGTTGTATTGTTTGACCAAAATATATAATATAATATAATAATATTATATATATCTATATATATATATATATATAATATATATATATATTAGATTATAAGTAAATTATATTATTGTAAATATAAACATTTAATATTATTAACGTAATAAAATAAATTAAAATGTGGCTCTCTATTTAATACGATGACTATTAAAAGATAAACTTGTTAAATTTCATATCCAAAGCCACAAATTGTAATGAATTGTAGAATTTAAGAATTGGATTAAAAATAATATTACTTGTTTCATCCCTATAAATCAACCATTAATATATTTGATAATGAATACAATATGTTAATCAAAAGTTAATTAAATTTTTTGAATGTTCTTAATATTTAAATAGATCAATTTTGTAGGATAATGAAAATTACTGAAAATATTTTCAAATAATAGTAACATATCACTATCAATCAATGATAGAGATTGATCAATGTCTATCAATGTGTATCAATTCTATTATTAATAAATAGTAACATTTTACTATACTTGTAAATATGTTAGCTCATTTTCTTATATTTGAAAAATATCAATATATTAATATATATATTAATATATATAATCAGTAATAGCAGAACATTCGACTGTTATACCATGTCCATTACTAATGGTAGAACATTCAATATTATAAGTTTAAACTCTGTCATACAAAATCTATTATAAAAATTAAACAAATAGCAAAATTTAATTATAGTTATAATAGACATTGATAACAATGTCTATCACAGATGGAAACTGATACAAGTCTATCAGCATCTATTAGTGATAGAAACTGATATAAGTTTATCATTGATAAAGACTGATAGAAGTCTATCAATATCTATCAGTGATAAAAACTAATAGAAGTCTATCATTAATATTATCAGTAATAGAAATTGATACAAGTCTATCATTAATAGAGATTGATAGAGGTCCATCGACGTTTTTTTATTTTTTAAAAAAATAAAAATCACACATTACGATCTTTTTTTTCCATTCAAAGGAGAACTCCATCCAAGGGAAAATATATCCACCACAAGCTTTTTGGTTTGTACCTAAAACTATATATTAAAAATGATTTATACAATAATCTCAAGTTACTCCATAAAATCATTTCAATGACAAAAGAAAAAAAAAAATGAGTGCCATAAGGTTGAAGAAACTTCATACTTTCAACTTGACAGAAAAAAAAAACATAAAATATAATGAATTATTATAACTTATGAGTACATCAAATCTTGTGCCACCTACTATAAAGACTTCCCAATGTATTATATAATAAAATGAAATCAAATAAACATAGGTTTTGTTGACCAGGGGCAAAATTGCCAAAACACAAATCAAATCCTTAAAGTCAACTAAGTCATTTTTGGTTATCAAAGGTTTATTTTATTTGGATTATTGACTTAGCCATCACCCTTATTACTCAACTTCATTGCCAAACTCTAGTTAGATTACTTATTCAAAGTTTTTTTCATATATTTTAATGTAATCTATGTGCTTTTTTTTTTTAATGGCTCAACAAAGAATATTAACGTTTTAGTTGTTTGGACTGTTTGTTTAATAAATTATTTGGTCAAACTTGGTATTTTTTTGGTTAAAATTACCATTTTGGTTCTTAGTTTAGTTAATATACTTAAAACGTCTAATTTTAATTTCTGTACTTGTAATACATCTCAAATTTAGTTATACTATATGAATATTTGTCGAATATTTAAGTGGAAAAGTTCATAAGTAAAAAAAAAAAAATAATAATTAAATCTTATAGATAAAACATGCACAAAACGGAAGCTGGCAGAATCATTAAGTACTCTAATTACATTAATTTGAGTAACAAGCATGTTAAAAACTAAGTTTTTCAAACAATAGAGTTTTAGCTTGGATACCTTTGATAATTTCCACCTGCTCCTTGCTATATCCACGAAATTGACCTTCAATTTCTTTAGTAGACCACTAAGAGTATCTTCTCTACTATTCTCAGCCTTAGATTAGGTGGTGAAACTCTGTATTGAGAAGAAATTGGAAGTAATTTGGAGTGTTTGAGAGCACTAAAAAACTAGCTGAATTTTCTCTCAAAAAATCAGTTGCATGCTTCTCAATCTGATCAAATTAAAAGTATTTAATCAACCTAAACATGCAAGCACTCATTTAATCAACTATTTGACACTTCAAATACTATTATATGAGTGGGCTAGGTGTTAATTTAGGGAAAAATCCACTATGAAAGTGAATTTTGGACAAAACCACTAACACGATTAATTTCTAATTTTAAAATCAAATTTAATTTAAAACTAAATTAAATCTAATTTAAAATCAATTTCTAAAATTTAATTTCTTCTTTTAAAATTGAAATTAATTAAACAAATTTAATTAATTTAATATAATTTAATATCAAATATTAAATTAATAAAATACCTAATTCAAACTTGAATTCTATTCATGTAATCAATATTTAAATCAAAATTTAAATATATTAAGCTCTCCAAATACGTTTAATTTCAATAAATTTAAATGTTTAATTATATCGAATATAATTATCCAAACTCTTAATCGAATTTGAACATTTCAAATTCACTCAATATTCTAATCCAAGGTTTAATCTTTTACGAGCTAGTAGATCGACCTTATGGACCTACAAATCATGAGCTCCAACGATTTGAGATTAATTGGTTAAACTCTTTAATCTGAATCAATCAATATTCGTTAACTACCAAGACATACTATTATAGCTCGGCAGTTGCACTCTCCTCATTATAGATATATTTCTATCTACTTGATTTAACTATGATCAGTAAGTCGATCCTTCACAGGTCGTTTATATTTATAGCTTGGTCAAAATTATCATTGTACCCTATAAATACATCTTGCTCCTTAAGTCACCACTGATCCTCTATTGAACAACTGGTTTATAGTTCAACTAATAAACCATTGTCTCTCTCTCTCATTAGAGGGCGAGACCCCTTTGTTTAAGACCAGGAATTAGTACTTAAGAGAACAACCTATCTGCTAACCCTAAATTGGGTAGAAGTGAATTCCATTTTGCAGGACTATGTCCCCAGCCATCTATCCGGTTTTATCTACAAAATAGGCAGCTTATTGAGTAGTGCTATTAAATTAGAACCTATGCAGATCAAAGGATAATCCCGAATAAAAAAGAGTACATAGTTAACTTAGGATTAAGATCGAGTTACCCTAGGTCATCGAATTGAAATAGTCAATTTTAACAGTAAATGATTGTTATAAAGAAAAGTGACTATTTCGTGGTCTGATCTTATGGAAACGTCTTTCCCATAGGACATCCCCACTCGATATCTCCACATGAATAACTTCGAGATCACATCGTCTATATCAGTATACAAAGTGGGTCACATCCATAGTATCTCTAGGATGAGGTACCCAATCTCATTCTTATACTTATATACCTTTTAGGCTATATATTACAACTTGATCCTCTTTTATATCTCTACATAAAGTTAAAGTATTTATACTATAGCTATGGGTTCGTTTATTGGATTTTATAACAGTATGCAATTTCAATAATACTTTTATTGCAAAATAGAATATGTTTCATATATTACGAACTGCGAGTTTTAGGACATTCCCAACAAAATCCACGATAAGCTAGCAGTAAGGACTAAATAATTTGAATTTTATTGAAAATACAAAATTAAAATTGGACATTTGAAAACACAAAGGAGTAAATGTGAATAAGTTTCAGTATAATATATCAAAATAACATTTTAACCTAATTTTTTTTAGTTGTTTTTACTTACCAAATATCAATTAAAATAAAGAAACAAATCAACTCATTTGTACTTTTTTTTTTTTTTATAATATGTGGGACGAAAAAATCGAACTTTTAATCTCAAAGTTTATAGTACAAAATTTGTGTCAATTGAGATATGTTGATTTTGACAATTCATCCACATTTTAGTGACTCATTTATCCCTCAAATTTCTCTATTATTACTATAATATACATATTTGACATTCTAAATTAGCCATCATTTGTTATTTTTATTTTAGATTAAGACATTAGCATGGTCCTTACTTTAGGGTTTGTTTTATTGTGTAGACTATAAAAATGTCTAAATTTAGTTTACCACAATAAATTTAGAAAACATGCCCCTACGTTAAACTCAATTATCGTTAAAATTTATTGAAAGTGCGTGCACTAAATTTGAATGTATATAAAAAATTAAATATTTTAACTCTCAAGATTATATATGTAGACCAAAATAGTATTATTCTTACTCATGATATTAAATTTTCATTTGTATGTCTACATTTTCATCAATATTTCTTTATTATCATGGGTTCAATATCAATACAAGGGGTAAATTGATTTTTTATTATATCGTAAAAAGATCATGAGACACAAAAACATAAGTAACAAAATGTCACTAATTTGAATATAATATATATAATAAATATTTTAACTTGTTTTAAAAAATGTAAAAATATTAATTTAAATTTTTTATTTTTACATTTTACCGAAATATCGAAATTATATTAAAATTAAAACTATTATTATTACTAGTGCTGCTATCATCATCATTATTATGATTATTATTATTATTATCATTATTTGCATAGGACAGGAAAATAGTCTGCCCAAATAAAATAGTACATTTATAATATTTCGTAAGAGCAATTTGACAATAAATCTCCATATCTCTTCTCTAATTTCCTCGTTATTTTTCTCTAGAAGATTAAAAACAAAAACAAAAACAAAAACAAAAACAAATAGAATATTAAGTTTTAGTATATTTGAATTGTTTTAAAAGTTCCATTGCCATTATAACATTTTGATTTTGATTTTTCTTTTTTCTTTTTCATTTTGACTATAGCTTATTCCAGACTTTCTTATTATTAAATTAAACTACAAAAAAATTATTTATAAACTATTTATAAATGTGACAGATGAATTTTATGATTTTACATTTTGCAAAATTACGTGAAAAAATGGAAATCAACATCAACCGATTGGAACATAAACTTTGATAAACATCGATTTATATAATATTTTAGTTCAAGAATTGTGTAACATATACTTTGATAAACATCGGTTTATGTAAGATTTGAGCTTCTAACTTCAAATGAGATAAAACGAGTTAATTATCATTATTTTGTTTAGTAATAGGTTAATCAATTATTCAAGAATCTATTTATATAGAATATTTAATAAATAAGTTGACAAGTGTGGAACAATAAATGAGTAAAACTAATAACCTAATGTGTCCACCCACTTAATTCAATTTCCTTGTCTTCTAAGTTCTACCTTACTTCTTTTTTTTTTTTTTTTTTTTTGTGTGTGTGTATTTAACAAAGGAAACCTTCATTAATTATAATATAGGGCGAAATTTAAAAAAATAAAAAATGTAGTCTTTAAATGAATGAGCAATGTGACTGAGGGAGATCCACATGCTCTTTTGAACAAAAGATTCATTGAATGAAATTCAACCATTCAAAAAATAATAATTTTTTTTAAAGAAATTCAAATATCAACCTTAGTCTTTGAATTTTTATTTTAAAAATCTATCTTATAGAAATACCAATTGAAATTTTCTATTTTAAAAAAATAAAACCAAAAATAAAATGAATTATATTAAAGTAAATATTTAACAAATTAAATTAATTTTGATTAAGGAAAATTTTCACAGATAAAAAAATATCAAACTATTTATAGAAATAACAAAAAAAAAAATATTGATAGATACGGATAAACTTCTCTCCATGTCTATCAGTGATAGACTTTTATCAGTTTCTATCACTAATAAACACTAATAGATTTCTATTAGCATCTATAAAAAAAAAATTAAATTTTTCTATTTTGTGTAAATAGTTTCCCTTATTTTTCTATTTTTGAAAATCCCTCTTTGATTAATTAATATATTACTATCGAATAATTAAATTACTCATATGTGTTATTATTACGCTTGTTCGGTAACAATTTTATTTTATTTTTTTTAAAAAAAATTGTGCTTGTTTTATCCCATTTTTTAAATTTTCACATTTATTAGAGAAACATATTTGATTTTAACCTTGTCGAATTCTAAATCACATAAACAAGCTTTCGAAACTTTTCCTTTTTCTTTTTAGTTTTAAAATTTTGGTTTGGGTTTTGAGAGTTAGTTAATAAAAAGTGGATAATTGAGATATGTCAACTTGACCTAGTTAAACTCTGGTTAAGGCATATGCATTCTATCAAAATCAAAGGTCGGAGATTTGAATTTGTTAATCAGATAAGTTGCTAAACTAAAAAAAAAATAAGATTCGGTTATAAATGTAATAATTATAATTGATTTAGTATAATTAATATATATTTTAAGTTTAGTTACTATTGAGATCCTACGTTTCGGTACATTTCATTTTTACTTCAAAATTTTGTGTTCAATTTTTGTTTGGTTCTTAGATTTTAAAATGTTACATTAAATTTTGAGTTCTTGTCACACCCCCTCCCAGATTACCCTCTTAATCAAAAAGAGGATATGACCGTGGTAGTTGCTAGCCCTACTACCAGCACCCACCACCTTAGCCCTCTAATCTAAATGTCAGCCTGTTAAACATTAATAAGGTATGCATATGGTATGTCTCCTTAAGGTTTTACAAAATATTATATAAACACATGCATACAACCATGATATAACATCTAAGGGGAAAAATATTCACAGATGGGCCCAAACATCTCTAACAAAGCCCTAGTCCCTCTCAAAACATGTGTACATAAATAGATCATCAACCTAAGTCTTCTTAATAAGCCGAGTCTCTCAGTGGCAAGCAGCAACAGGATCAACTCTGAGGAATCTGACCGCTACCTGAGAAGGGAAAACATAGAAATTCTATGAGCTAAAAGCCTAGTGAGCGACTATAGAATCGTATAACATAATGTATTACATCACTACAAATATGTAAATATACTAATGAGTATCTCAAGCAATTGTCTCTAAGTGTAGCTTTAAACCATTCTTAGACATCATCAAACATCATTATTCCCTAATTGAGAACAAGCCTAAACGCACTAGCTCCCAACGTTTAATACTGGCCAAGAGACTCATACTTCGGTCTCTCATTCAGAACTGCCTACGTGCACGTGGCCATACTAAGTACCGTCATACCTTAGGTACTTTCACTCAGATACCTTCTCAAACCTGTCCTTTAGTATCGAGCTACTAAGATACCTTCTCAAATGTCCTTCGGTATCAAGTTGGTCAGGTACCTTCTCAAATGTCCTTCGGTACCGGGGTATTTTGTAGCATCAAATTAAGTTCTATTGCCTACCATCTACACAAGAACTCATTCTCTCATAGCTTTCCTCTAGGAAGCATATTTCAACATTAGAAACTTAACTTTGGTAATGACCACATGACATACCTTGGCCTGTGTTACACATATACAAGTCGGAAAATATGCGTTAAGTTATTCTCCAACCATTTGTTGCTTGAGGGAGTATAAATTGATCATTAATGTCACTGTAACTTACTTGATCTTATATGCATAAGTATTGGAGACATTAATTCACTTAGTCACTCACCACTCGTCAGGACTCTTAACGATTTATATGCCTCTCCTAACTCTTCTTGGCCTGAAAGGACATAATTCCCGATTAAACTACTTAGAATTCTTAGTAAAATACCTCAAATAGTTCACTTACTAAAGGAACTTTCATCAACAAAGACAGCTTTACTGGCGAGATCCTCATGAGCGAGATCAGCGAGATCAAACTTTTCTTGGAAAATTTTCATCCTAGCGATACTCACCTTACCAGCGATACTCAGCTCAATTTATAGTGATATTTCCTTCATAAGCGAGATCCTCATTCCCATATCTCGCTATAACTCTCCACGGTGAGCTGTTTGCTTGTTCTTCCCAAGCAGTTGTCTGCTTATGAATCGTTTATTTGTTATAATTTAAAAAATTCATAACTTAAAATCCATAGCTCTTTTCAAGAAACTTCATTCTACAAACTTGTTTAGAATCGAGTTAACTTTCTTAGCTTAAAATTTCAGCTATAAATTCTTTATAGTTTGGCCTAAAGCTTGTAATCTTCACCTCAAGCTTTGATTAATCCAAGGTTCTGCCTCTTCTGCAAATTCTCCACTTTTGTTCTTCTCCTCTTGCAATCTTTCTCTGACAGGACAACCTTGAAAACTATATTTTCCCAGCTTTCAAATGGTACCAATTTCACTAAATTTTCTCTTGTCAATTGTCGAAACCATGCTTTTGAAATTTCATTTCCCTTTTAATCTTTTTGCAGCTTCCTAAGTTCAAGGAGTAGATTGCCACGTCACCCCACACTTAGTGCCCCCAGCCAAACTAATGAATGAGTTTCTCCATTTAATATATTTTCCTTCCCTTGCTTCATAATTCCTATAAATAAACATGAATTTTTACTTAATAAATATGTAATATAATATTCCTTTGGCTAAACATGCTTATCTAGGGAACCTAGAGTTCGGGGTTTACAATCATCTCCCCCTTAAAAGAAATTTCGTCCTCGAAATTTACCTGATATGTCATTTGAAAAGTTGAGGATATCTTTTCCTCATTCGCTCTTCAGATTCCCAGGTTGCTTCCTCGATTCCATGATTACGCCATAATACCTTCACCAAAGGAATAGTCTTATTTCTGAGTACCTGGTCTTTTTTGTCTAAAATCTCGATGGTCTCTTCCTCGTAAGATAAATCCTCTTTGAGATGTACTGGTTGTACTACTAGTATGTGCATAGGGTCAGACACGTATCTCCTTAACATTGACACATATAATACATCGTGAATACGAGCTAGCTCCATCGGCAACTGCAACCTATATGCTACTGGACCAACTCGTTCTACAATTTCATATGGTCCGATGTATTATGGACTTAACTTCCCTTTTCTCCCAAACCGGAGAATTTCTTTCCATGGGGATAAACGAAGAAATACCCAATCTCCGACTTCAAATTCTAGTTCTCTTCTTCACTTATCAGCATAGCTCTTCTGTCTATCGCGAGCCGCTTTAAGATTATCCCTGGTAAGTTTCACATTCTCTGTTGTTTGTTGAACTAATTATGGACCCAGAAATTGTCATTCTCCGACTTCGTTCCAGCATACTGGGGTCTTGTAAGGTCGACTGTACAATGATTCATAGGAAGCCATTTTGATACTATAATAGTAGCTATTGTTGTATACAAATTCAATCAACAGTAAGTGTGCATCCCAACTTCCTTTGAATTGTAATACACAAGCTCTTAACATATCTTTCAATGTCTGTATAGTTCTTTCCGACTGTCCATCTATTTGTGGATGAAAAGCCATACTGAAATGCAATTTAGCGCCCATAGCCTTCTGTAAACTAGGCAAAAATTTTGAAGTGAACCTCGAGTCCCGGTCTGACACTATCGACACTGGAGCTCCATATTGACTGATTATCCTATCCACATAAATCTTAGCTAGACAGTCTAGTGTAAAAGTAAATTTTACTGGTATAAACTTGGCTGTCTTGGTTAGTTTATCGACTATTACCCAAATGCCATCGTATCGTGAGGGTGTCTTAGGCATTCCAAATAGAAAGTCCATTTTCACATACTCCCACTTCCACTCAGGCACTGAAAGTGGATTGAGTAATCCTGCTGGTCTTTGTCTCTCAAGTTTTACTTGTTGACAGATTATACATCGGTCCACATATTCTGCTACGTCTCTCTTCATCCCAGGCCACCAGTAATATTTCTTCAAAGTTCTATACATCTTAGTGCTTCCTGGATGCATAGCATAAACGGAACTATGTGCTTCCTCTAGAATGGCTTGTTTAAGTTGTAGCTTGTTAGACATACACATTCTCCCCTCCTTTTCTAGTACATTGTCTGCTCCCAGTTGAAAGTCAACCCTGATGCCCCTACTTACATCATCAGCAATCTTCTGAAAATCAGGGTCTTTCAATTGATCCTGCTTAAGGTTTTCTACTAAGGTATGCCTTATCTGGAAAGTAGCTATCATGCCTCCTGACGGTTCCACTGATAAAGCGGTTCTAGAATTCTTGAACTCCTACAATAGCATTCCTCTTATTGAACCAATAATGGCCTTGGGTCTCGAGGATTTCCTACTTAGAGCCTTACCAGAGTGGTACTCGATGGAACAGTCATAATCTTTAATCAATTCAATCCATCTTCGTTGTCTTAGATTCAACTCTTTTTTATCAAAGATATATTTTAAGCTTTTATGATCTGTAAATATTCTGCAGCGCTCTCCAAATAGGTAATGTCTCCACAACTTCAGAGCCAAAACCACTGCTGCCAACTCCAGATCATGCATAGGGTAAATGCTCTCATGTTTCTTAAGTTGACGAGAGGCATATGCAATCACCTTTCCATCCTGCATCAACACACATCCCAATCTTTGTTGGGATGCGTCACAATAAATCTCAAATTACTTACCTGGAACGGGCAAGGTAAGCACTGGTATTGATACTAATCTCTGTTTCAGCTCCTGAAAAATATGCTCACACTCTGATGACCATTCAAACCTCATGCTTTTATTGGTCAGGTTTGTCAATGGAAGGGCTATCTTAGAGAAACCTTCCACAAACCTCCGATAATAACCTGCCAAACCTAGGAAACTGCGTATCTTTGAAGCAGTCGTGGGTCGTTCCCTATTAACTATTACTTCCATCTTCTGGGCATCTACACTAATGCAATCTACTGAAACAACATACCCAAGAAATACCACCCGATCTAACCAAAAATCACATTTACTGAATTTAGCATATAACTGCCTATCTCGCAGATCTTCAATACTATCCTCAGGTGGGTTATATGATCCTCCTTACTACCAGAATACATCAGTATATCATCAATGAATACTATCACGAACTGGTCCAAGTAGGGATGAAATATCCTATTCATAAGATCCATGAATACTGCAGGGGCATTTGTCAGTCCGAATGACATTACTAAAAATTCATAATGTCCATATCTTGTTCTAAATGCCGTTTTAGGAATGTCAGCTTCTCTCACTTTCAGTTGATGATAACCCGATCTCAGGTCTATCTTTGAAAACATTGTGGCTCTTCTTAGCTGATCAAACAAATCATCAATGCATGGTAACAGATATTTATTCTTAATCGTTACCGTATTCAGCTGCCTATAGTCGATACACAATCTAAGTGTACAGTCTTTCTTCCTCACAAACAATATTGGAGCTCCCCAAGGCGATACACTAGGTCGAATATATCCCTTGTCAATTAACTCTTGCAACTGAACCTTTAATTCTCTCAACTCAGTCGGCGCCATTCTATACGGTGCCTGTGATATAGGAGTTGTTCCTGGAATTAAATCAATAGTAAACTCCACCTTTCTATCAGGTGGTAATCCCGATAGTTCTTCAGGAAATACATCTCGAAACTCATTTACTACTGGGACATCTTCTAGGTTCAGCTTTTTCCCTTGAGCAACCATTACATGAGCCAGATAGGCTTTACATCCTTTGCTCAACAGCTTCCGAGCTTTCACTGCCGATATCAGATTCCTCGCAGCTAATCTTTTGATTCCTATCAGCATTGCATCATGGCCATTTGATTTTCTGAGCACTACCTTCTCTTGTAACAGTCTACTGAAGCACGATACTTACTTAGAAAATCCATCCCCACGATAGCATCAAACTCCAACAGTTCTAAGGGAAGTAAATCAACATAGAAGTGTTGACCATTGATCAGTACCTCACAATGATTATAACATCTATCTATTATCACATCTCCCATAGGGGTAGAGATAAATAACTCTTCAAGCATATGTTCAACCAACCTATCTATACTAGATGCATACATGCTAGATATAAATGAATGTGTGGCACTAGGGTTAAATAAAACATAAGCAGACTGTTCACATAATATGACATTACCGGTCACAACATCTGGAGACTCCGTTGCCTCCTGGTGTGTCACGGTGTACACTCGTCCCTTTAATATTTGAGAAAGACACATCTAACCAAGATTTCCACAAGTCACACACAATATTGTAATAGGATAAATAAGAATTATGCAAAATAAATAATAAGCAAAGATAAAAAGACAATGAGATTGATAGACTAGTTTGGTGCAATATCACCAACATTTAGGGAGTGGAAGGAAAGGAACTTCACTAATATAGAGTTAAGCGATTAAAAAAAATGCTTGTCTATTAAACGCCTTCTATAATGGCTCACTTACAACTTATCTCTTAGTGAAAATAACTTAGGCTCCCCATAAGTGTGAGAATCTCTCTCAATTGTTGTATTGATCTTTCATTGTTTTGTATGATGGCTACCTTAAACTGACATACTTAGGCTCCCATAAGTATGAGAACCACTCATAATAATCTTAACTTCACACACGCTAGAAAGAAGATGCTCTCAATACACACTATTAGGAACTTCTCTAATGCTCACAATAGTCTATGACTCATGAATGCACTAGCCTAGTCTAATTGACTATTAGCAACATCCTCAAAATAGTGAGGTTCACACATAGCTTCTAGCAATACATCAATCGAGCTTTTCTTCATGTCCTGCTACACAACAATCACGATCTATAGAGTAAAAACGACAATCCTAAAAGAGGCATCCCACATCAAATACGAAATTTTAGAATGTGGTTCCTCGCACAAGACACATATGTCACACGAGACATCCTAGAAAAGTAAAAAACAACAACAAAGTAACAGATAGTGAATAAAGAATAAACACACAGGAATCGGTAACAAAGTTTGTGAAGGAACTCTTGACGAAGAGCATCCATGAGCGCGTTCGGATCTTTCCAATTTCACTGTGACCGAAATACAACATATACATTCTAACATACAATTATGCAAATTCACACTAATTAAAGGCATGCTTCGAACAATAAGAATACGTAGGGAAAGAGTTCTCCTACCAGTTGAAGACCCTTTTCAAGCTTTGGAACTCAGATGCACCGGAAAAACGTCCACCCATACTCTATCGCCCAACAAATGCGTTGGCTGTAGCAGCACGATCAATCACGAACAAGTGAATGCAGCAGGGACGACACCACCAACAGGAGCCCTTGGTATTCTCGGAGTGAGAATCCAAAGTGTGGTCTTTAGTGAGTTTGGTAAAGGTAGGAGGAAGAATAAATCGTGTAGACGATAAGCAGATGGGAGAGAAAAGGAAGCTATCGTATAGCTAAATGCTTATCGTTTAGAAGAAGTTACACGATTGTGTAGGTTTTACTAAGCGATCGTTTAATAAAAGGTGGACGATTATTTAGAAAACACATCACACATTTGATCGTTTAGGAAAGCTAAGAGATCGTTTAGGGACTAGCATGCGATCGTTTAGGCACGAAGTGTGTGATCGTTTAGGCGCTGAGCGACTATCGTATAGGCTCTTGAGTATGCAATCGTTTACGTTTCCACACCGATGCCATTTTTTTCTAACATTTTGCAAAATGAAACAAATTTTCATTTTATTCTTCGGTTACCATAGTTGAAAGCGGCTGCTCCCACTAACCACATCCGAGAGAAATTTTAGGCCAATTATCATATAATTAATCAATTTAAATATTTAATAAATATAATCATATTATATTTTTATCCTATAATTTGATATCACATATCTACTATAGTAATTTCTCTTCTACTTGATATAAATCATATTTATATCTAATTTCCTCCAAAATAATGTATCTCATACATTTAGTCAATTATATCATATATAATCAACCAGTTCAATTATATCATATATAATCGAACTCTCTCTATCAATTTGAACATTTCAAACTGACCCAAACACTGATTCTCGACTTTATCCAAGCTACCCAGGGGACCTAATGGATATGTGGCTCGAAACTCCAACGGTCCGTGAATAGCTGACTAAACTCTTTAGCCACGAGATCCACCATCCGTGAACTGTCAAGCATTCCACTAAAGACCAACAACTGAACTCTTCTTACCATAGATATATTTCTGTGTCCATCAGATATAACCAATCATGAGTACAATGATCTTTCACAGATGCTTGTAAATACAGTTGGGTCAATTTATCGTTTTGCCCCTGTAGTTACATCTCACTCCTTAAGTACCACTAATTCCTCTAATGAACAATACAACACAGTCCAACTATGTATGAACACCTCTCGAGCCAAGAGAGGGTGTGCGGCGCCATATTGTTCAAGCCCTAGAATCAACCCTTAAAGGAGCTATCTATCTACTTACCCCTGCTTCGGGGAAGGAGTGAATTCCATCTTGTGTAGCTGAGTTCCCAGCTCCCAAATCAGATGAATCCTCAAAATGGTAGGTTTGAATCAGTGACCTGGCCACTTCATACAAATCAAAGGACCGCCTTCAATGGTAGGAGTTTCTAACTCACTCAAGATTGAGGTCATGCTACCTATGGTCATCCTAGTAAAGTGAAGTCTCTGTCATGAACAGTGTTATATAACGAGACGTTAACACTTCGTGGTCAGGTCTTATACAAACTCTTTATATAGGACGCCCTCACTCGCATGTCCCCAACACGAATGATCAGGATCAGACCATCTGTGACAAGTCACAACACTTGTGACCATTCCACAAAGCGGGCGTAGCATTATCAGGATAAGGTTTCCCTTCTATATCCATATACTGCAGACCATTTTGGTTATCACTCAAGACATGATCCACTTGTATATCACCACATACATGTTGAAGTTACATACAGATAACCAGTGATTTTATATTTATTGGTTTGTGGTAAAGCAAATAAAACATGTAACTGAGCAAAAAACAAGATGTGAAATAAATATCATATAATATACAACACAAGCGTTCGTACAAACTGTTTACAAACTACAGGACATGAGACTTTAGGGCCTCAACCCCAACAATTTGGTGATAGACCATCTACATCTAGGGGAGATGGTGCCCATGAAAGATAATTCACTAGTGTATTACAACAACACACATAGAACCTAACTTAACTAGTCATCTAGGCTCCCCCTAGATGTGAGACTCCTTCTCATTTAGACTTAGGCTCCCCCTAAGTAAGTGAATATTAGTGATGTAACACTTAGGCTCCCCCTAAGTGTGTGATGCTTCTTCTCACTTGAAGATATCTTTTCTCCTTCGTGTGAACTTCCTTCATGTGAGAACTTAGGTTTCCCTAAGTCTTGAGAATTCCCTTCTCGATGAATAATACCTCAGGATCCCCTAAGATTGAGAAATCTTTCTCGATCAGCTTTGTCTTAGGCTCTCCCTAAGACTGAACTATACTTCATAATATTGAAACATTCATTGTAATACAATATGAAGAATATATCGCTACAAGCAAAAAAACAATCATTTCTTCTTCAATTAAACACTCCGTAGAAAGTACTCTGCTAAACTCAATTAAAGATCTCACAGAAACAACACATGCGATAACCCTAGCAATAAAACATCTTGGGCTTAAATACCACAACAAAAGAAAATATCCCTACTCAAAATTGGCAATTCACCAAAAAGGAAAAACATCTTAGAAAAATATTATGCAAAATAATTTAAATAAAGAAAAATTATTCTACACAGTTAACATCTTGAATCACAACCTTTGAGACAAACTCCTACAAAGACATCATCTAAGAAAATCTATAAAGTACTTAAACAAAAATATATATATATATAGCCAATATCAAAATCTAACAAAAAATATATACAACCTTCTTTAAAAAAACTTTCGAACTGAGACAGAGATATTTTCTGCTACCAGAAAGGAAATATGATCCAGAGAATTTGATGCCAAACATGTTACAAACATCTTGTCCGAAAGAAAATACTAGCCAACATACTTGCATTAACAATATTAATTTATATTTTCATATTTTTACGATTGTAAAAATATTGATTTATTTTTATAATGTGTCAATAAGTGATGGCCACAAAAAAAGAGAATGGAAAATCTCACCCTTTCCTCACCCCATTCTCTATCGGGCCAACAAGAAGAATAGATAAATTCAAATAGCAACTCGAAGTATAGTTAAACCTAATATTTCTTGCAAAAATGACTAAAAATTAATCGTAAATTCTTTTTAATACATCAATAGGTGATTGTACCATCTATCCCACTTTTTACAATATTCATAATTTCTAGTTTATTTATGGAATCGTAATTGTTGTTATATATAATGTATGTATAAAACCTTTTTTGATAATCATTTGATTTCTATTTTTTTTAATTAAGCCTACCAACATTCATCTACCTCTAATTTTTTTTGTTTTGTTATCTATTTTCTACCACTATCAGCCAAATTTTTTAAAACTAATAAAAGTAATTTGTAAAAACTTGTTATTGTTTTTTGTATTTTGGTAGAAATTCAAACTTTTTACTTAAAAAATATGAAAGATTATTGTAAGAAATTACGAAAAATATGAGTAATTTTCAAAAACTAAATGCCTACCAAATGAGACCTATATATATAATTTTTCTTTTGGTGTTCTTCAATTCTATTGGAAAATTTATTTCTACAGTATGATTGCTGATTTTAGTACAAGCAAAAGTTGAACGACATATTTTTGTCACATGTTCTGTGTTGTGTTGATTCTTCTTTGAGGTTGGTTTCTTATATGTTGATATGTGTAGTGCATATTTGTTGGCATGTCTTACTATCCTCTATGACATGTCTAACAACATGTTGTGACATTGTTAAGGACATTGTAATGTGACATATAGAATATTTTGCAAAATATTTTTTCCTTATCTGTCGAGATTTTTATGTAGATTTTGTGGCCTGCTGTATTTTTTCTTGGAGATGATTTATTCCTTCCTTGAACATTATCTTCCCAAGATTAGTTATATATATTGTGATTTTATTCAATTTTTGGGTTGGTTGTTTTGAAGATTCTTTGAAGTCAGTTATCTTGTGCATTTTCTCCTAAACTACAAGTGGGTGTCAATCTTGCTTTGGGGAAGATTGTATTGTTGTAGATCTTGAGACTTACTCTAGATCGTGTGGTGGTTTATTCTTCAGCAATTTGAGAAGGGATTCTCAAACTTAAAACTTAAAGGGAGCCTAAGTTCATCAAGTTGGAGTGTCCTCATTTAAAGGTGGAAAAGATAAACGTCTTGATGAGAGAGAGTCTCACATTTAGAGAGAGTCTAAGTGATCATTCACTTATATGTCATACTTAGGGGAGCCTAAGTACGTTGAAGGTAAGGGGATCTCACACTTAGAGGGAGCCTAAGTTTCATTGAGAGGGAGTCTCACCCTTAGGAGGAGCCTAAGTGATTATTCTCTAAGTTGAGCTATTCGAGTGTCGTCGTAATTGTCATTTATTTATAGATAAGTATATCGTTGTAATTGCTTGATTTTATATTAGTGAATATATCTTTCCACGACCCATGGGCCACTATTCCCCAAACGTAGATGGTATTGCACCGAACTAGATTACCAAACTCCGTATTCTATTTTTATTTTAGTTTTTTATGTTTATCTATGATGTTTCTTGAAATACTGTAATATCATGTATAACAAATTTTGTAGTATGTTACATAACCTTAATTTTAATTTCCTATCTTAAGGGTATTTTCAACCTTACCCATTGCCAATTAATTGTGGGTAGCCTTTCTTTTCACCTCCAAAATTAAGTATATTGTCTCCATTTTTTGAGAATTTCTCAAATTTACTTCTGATTTTGATTATTTAAAATTTCTAAAGGCGGTTTTACATGGTTAAAAACATTATCTAAAATTTTAACCGAGCAGCAAAAACTTTTTTAAAAAAGGAAATTCTAGTCTTTTCATGGCATTTTAATAGAGGGAAGGATATTGAACTTTCAAACATCTTATCCATTAATCTATGCTTAAATTGGCTCAAAGTACAAAAAAAATATTGTTTTAAAACACCATTTAGAATGTTATATTTTAGACTCCATTTTATTTTTTATTAGTATACTTTCGAATGTCTAATTTTAGTTATTGTACTTTTTATAAATCTTAAAATTAACATTTTCTGTATAAATTGTGAAAATATATTCACATGTTGTCTTTCCTTTTTATAAATATATATATATATATACTATTTTTATTTAACTAATCTTGACAAAAATTAATTTTGAAGGACTAAGTTTAAAGTTATAAAGATAGTACAAAGACTAATACAATTGAACAATTGAAAGTACGATAACTTAAATAAATAGAACCCAAAATATAGGACCAAAATGATATTTCTTAAAAAAATATTATATGTGGCCACCACATAATTATTATTGCTCTAACTTTCTAAACCATGACTTTTCTCTCTCTCTAACATTCAACAACATCAAAACTAAAACTCAAAGCACATGTTGAAGGAAAAAAAAAAACATTTGATGAAATGGTTTGTAAATTAAAAAAAAAAAAAAAAAAAAAAAAAAAAAAAGAAAGAGCAAACACATGAACTTATGTGGAAGAACTCCTAAACTGGATGAGCTCGAGTGTCTTATCCTTATCTTCATTTTGAATTTTTTTTATCATCTTCTAGTTAAAAGATGATCCCTAAAAAATATTCAATGATTGTTTTTACAAATAAATTAATGCTTTTATAGCATGTGAAACTGTTTCTTTAAGTACAATTAATTTGAGATGCCTCTTTTACTTAATACAATAGTTGAAACTTCGATAAAAGCTCTTTAGTTGTCAAAATTTGATGCACATTTGCATAAACACATTCTTAACCAAACTTATTTAATCTTATTGTCCTCACAACCTCAAATCTATTTTCTCTCATTCTTTTCATCATTCATGCATGCGAGACTTCTTAGAATCTTTGGTGAACTCATATTAGACTCCACCATACCACAATCACTAATTCACTCTTTGAATTTGTAATAATTTATCCCCTATATTTTGAAACTTACCATAACTTAGTCCTTGAATTTTATTAAGTATCAATTTAGTCTAAGTATTTAGATCATCAAAATTGACAAGTTTGATGAGTTTTTTTTTTTTTAAATGACAATAACTAAATTGTTACAAATTTGAAAGTATAATGATTAACTTGTGACATGTTGAAGTTTAAGGACTAAATTATAAAATTTAAAAGATTGGGACTAAATCGTGTTGAATCAAAGATGAGAGACTAAATCGTTATTCTATGAAAGTTCACGAACAAGAAGTAACTTTTTATAACAAAAGAAAAAAACCTCAAAACCTTATACCACAATTCACACCCTTCTCCCACTTTTGAACTGAGAATAACATAGTAATATTAAATTAAAAAGAACAATGATTAGGTGTAACCTAGACTGTACCTAATCCCATGCATTCTCTTTTTTATACATAGTAGAAAAAAAATAAAAATAATTCATTTTTTATTAAAAAAATTACCACAGCCACATGAAAGATTTTTATTTGATGATGTTTGAGCTTCACGATCCATGGGTTGCACTAAGTTTTTTTTTTTTTTTTTTTTTTCAATTAGAAATACCATCAAAGCTTAAAGTAATTTTAACTACAAAAGTTTTTTTCCCTTAAAAAAAAAGTCATAAATCCCATTTATAGAACCTGAAACCTTTTACTTTTTATGTAGGAGTTTTCGAACTTTCAACTTTTAAATTTACAAACGATAATTTTATGCTTTATTAACTTTTTGCTTTTACAATCTAGGTGTCACGATTTCACAATTCACATTTGCCCTCTTTTTAATACTTTTCCAAAAGCTCAATAAAACATTATTGTTTCACCTCCTCAAATAATCTCCATTTAAAAAAATATATTAAAATTCTCAAATAATTAGGTGTGTATATATATATAAATATAAAATAGTAATAATAATAATAATTGTGGTAGCTTGGACGCAAAATGTCACAAAAATATTGCCAATAGATATTTTGTCCTATAAATACCTAAAATCCTCATTTGTCTCTCACATCTTTCTTTCTTTGAATCAATAATTTCTCTCTCCTCCTTTCTCTCTCTATAACAATGGAGTTTCTATCCGCGGCTCTCTTCGGCCTTCTTTTGGCCTCCATTCTTCCTCTCCTTTTCTTCTTCGCTTTTAGAGATGGAATCAACAACGCCGCCGCCGCCCCTGCCGTCGATTCAAAATCTACAAATTCCGCCGTCCAGATTCCCCTCTGTTCTGAAACTTCCGACGATCCTGACGTCATCGTCGTCGGCGCCGGTGTCGCCGGCGCCGCTCTTGCTTTTACTCTCGCCAAGGTCAGTTTAATCTCAATTCCCTTTTTCTTTTTTCTTAATTTTTTTTTAATTTTCCATCCGGAGATTTTAAATTTTGAATTTCGAATTTGTTTGTTGTAGTTGGGTATAAGAAGATAGAGGGATGCATTTTTTTTTCTTAAATTTTATTTTGAATTTGTATTTTTACTGTTATATTCTGTCCTTTTTTTTCTTTTTTGAGTAATTTTTTTTTTCAATTTTTCCTTTTTTTTTTTGTTGGGATTTAGGTAGAGATGTCCATTGGGTGGGCGAGGCTAGGGATGTTATTCCCCATCTCGTTCCAGCTCCCCATTTCATCTTCCATCATCGGAAAATTCTCCACGGGGATCCAGTGGGGATTCCGATGGGAAATTTTTTTCCGTTATCTTTTTTTAAAAAAAAAGTCAATTAATTTAAATCATTAATGTGAATAAATTTTAATTAAATAATTAATTTTGTTACTAAATTATTTATTATTATTAGTTTTATATGACAATTTAAGTTTAAAAATAAATTATTCAAATTTTGACCTAAAAAAGCTAATTAATTTTTTAGTAGAAAGAAATATATATAAATCAAATTATTCACCTATATAATCTAAATTTAAACTTTCAATTTAAATATATTCATTATCTTTCCCAATAAATAATCAAATTTGAATTTAAATGTAATATTTATATAATAATAATAATAATATAACATTGAATAACTATACTAAATAAATATGTAAAAGTCAATCGGAGTGAGAACGAAGTCGAGGTCGATGGCGGGGACGAAAAAATTGGACATCTCTAGATTTAGGAAAGTAGTTTGGTATGCTTGTGTATTTACCCCAACTTCAATTATTATTTTTTTTAAAAAAAAAAAGTGTTAAAAAATACACTGGAGTTTTATTTTGGCTTAGGTTTTTTTTTTTTTTTTTTAAAACTTTTTTAGTAGATTTATTTTCAAAAAGCTTAAAACTATAGTTGATTGTAAAACTTTTCTACCAAAAAAAAGAGAAATTTAGTATCCACTTTTTTTCAGAAAAAGTATCTATTTTTTTTTTCTCAATATGTTTTCAAAATATTTTATTAACACATTTTTTTCTAGTATGAAAATTATTATTATGGTTGTTGAAATTATTATTATTATTGTCACATTTTTTTAAGACTACTTTTTAAAATTTTTAAAAAGTTAAAATGTTTCTTTTGTAATTTTGTAGGAATGTCTTAATGTTTTTAGTATGTGAGTAGGAGAAGTGGACTGTAGTTAATTATTGCTATATATATAATTTTATAGTTTTTACAAATAAGACTTTTTTTTTTTTGAAATTAGGTGTAAAATTTAATTTTACTCTAAAACGTATTTGTTTTTGTTTCGTTTCTAAATAAATTTCTCTATTCTAGTTTCTTAATTTTCAAACAATATTAGTACTTTTATTTTACTTTCAATTTACTAAATTAAATACTTAACTTATAAGGCTTTCCTGAAACTCCCTATATTTATTAAATAGGTAATGAAGAAAAATACACCCTTTCTATTTAGATATAATTTCATACAAAATTATTCAAAATTTGAAACTTTAAGAATTAAATTATGTACCTTCTAAGTCAAACATTCTCCAAATTGACGAGTTAAAAAGAAGAAGAGGAAAAAAAAAAACTCAAACTAAAACTAAACAGAAGTTTGTTTCGTAATCATTTTATTTTCGATTTTTGTTTTTAAAAATTAAGCATATGAACATTACTTCTATCTCTAAATTTCTTACTTTGTTATCTACTATTTTGAGAATTAAAAAAAGTAGCTTTTAAAAAATTATTTTTGTTTATAAAATTTGACCAAGAATTTAACATTATACTTAAGAAAGATGCAAATTATTGAAAGAAATGTGGATGAAATATGCTTAATTTTCAAAATTTAAAACAAAAAACTAAGGTCTCGTTTGGTAACTATTTACTTTTTTGTTTTTATTTTTGAAAATCAAGCATATTTCATGAACATTTTTTTACCATGATATGAATCTTTATTAAGTAGAATGGATGAATCTTAGCCAAATTTAAAAAATAAAAACAGTTTTTTGAAAGTTACTTTTTTTAGTTCTCAAAATTTAATTTGATTTTTTAAATTATAGGTGAAAAAATAAATTTAGAGATGGAAGTAATATTTATAGATTTAGTTTTTTTCAAAAAAAATGATTATCAAACAAGATATAAATTATTATCGAATATGACTGAAATGGTTAGAAACAAATATAAAATTTCAACTTAAAATTTAATAGTGAAACTCCCAAATTTATCGAGAAAATAAAATTTAAATGAAAAAAAAAAAAGGATCCGTTGAATCTAATGAGATTTATTTATTTATTTGGAAGAATGTAACGACACCTTCAACTAAAAAACAAATAACTATGTAG
>NC_052353.1:35042062-35088799 GCF_009727055.1 Benincasa hispida
ATAAATAATAATAATAATAATAATTTTCAATTGTAATTAATAAGTGCCACTACTACCCAGCTAACAACCAATCTCTGGTATTAGAAAAAACTGCAACTAATGAAACATAACATCAATGTTACATCACACCAATATGATTACTATATGGTTTTTTTAAAAAATAAACCTCAAATATTATGGATTATTTTAACTAAAATATTTACAAATATATCAAAATATATTTATAAATATTTTGATTTATTTTTCTATATTTGAAAATAATCCTATATTAAACTTGCAATTGTAAATTTCATTAATGAAATAAATTATTTAATATTATATTTTATTCGTTAAGGTTATTTCAATACATGTAGAAGAACAAAATTGAAAAGAATTCTATGATTTATTATTTGAGAAAAAAGAATTCTACTATTTATTTATTTATATATTACGTATATCTTTTGGCTATTTAGACAGGAAAAGAGGAAGCGGCAGGATTTGTTTATATTAATATTTACCTGTATTTTATTTTTTTAATAAAAAAATATATGTTTAGCTGTCTGATTCATTTATTTATTTATTTAAATTTCATTTTTGAGTATATTTAGCTGTCAGAATCGTTTAAAAGAAGATGTCAAAATTTTCATACATACATATATATATATATAGAAAAGGTAAAACAATATATATTTAGCTATCTGATTTTATTTTATTTAGTATATTTAGCTGTCTGAATCGCCTAATTAATAGAAAATGTCAAATTTTTTATACATATTTATTTATGGGTATTTTGGCGTAATTGACAAGTTTAATTAAATTAATTCATTACTTAAGGAATATGGAAATTGACTTTTTCTTTGATCTATTCAAATAATTAGAAGTTCTGTTGGTAATTAAAAATAGAAAGAGGGTTGTTGGCATAATCTATTTTATTTATTTTAGTCTAATATTTGGGAAATTGAGCAGTTTTTTAGATCTTTATAAATATATTTTTTAAACAAATAATAAGAAGAAGAAGAAATGAAATGAAAGGTTAAATTATATAGTTTAATTATTAGAAGCATTGAAAAAAAAATCATAAAACCACAGTCAATTTAGTTGGTCTTCCATTATCTTATTTTATTTTTTATGTCTTCCATTGAATCTTTGAACTCTAAATTGAGAAAATAAAAAAAATAAAAAATCACTCTAAAATAAGTTTTTGATTATTTAGATCTGTTTGATAATTTTTTTTAAAATTTTTTAAAATTAAGTTTATTTTCTTTTATTTTTTATAATAATTGACATCTTTTAAAAAAAATGTCAAAATATTTATAAAAATAGCAAAAAAGAATACTGATAGACTCCTATCAATATCTATCAATGATATAGATTTATATCAATTTTTATCACTGATAGACATTGATGATAGACTTTTGAAAAGGAGTATTTTTTTTTACGTAAAGTATAAAGTTTAGAACAATTTTTTTATAATTTAGCCAATATTTTAACTTTAAAAAGATTTAAATATATATTTATTTATTTTATTTTTTTTTTTGATGCTAATTGAGAAGGCTGAGATTGCAGGATGGACGAAGAGTTCATGTAATCGAAAGGGACTTGACGGAGCCAGACCGAATCGTCGGAGAATTGCTTCAACCCGGCGGCTATTTGAAGCTCATCGAGTTAGGGCTTGAAGGTAAACCCTAATTCCCATTTTCCCAATTCCTCAATCTTCATTTTTCTTCCTAAAATCACAGTTCTCATCACTTCCTTCTTCTGTTTTCTGAATCCATTTCCCACAGATAGTCTTAAGGGAATCGATGCTCAGCAGGTGTTTGGTTATGCGCTCTACAAGGATGGCAACCACACCAGATTGGCTTATCCTTTGGAGAAATTTGATTCCAATGTTTCTGGTAGAAGCTTTCACAATGGCCGTTTCATTCAGAGGTTGAGGGAAAAGGCTGCTGCTCTGTCCAAGTAACCTTCTGAATTTCCCCTTTTCATTCACATTTTTCTTCTCCGCTATACCCCATTTCTTGTTATGGGGTTGCTTTGTTTTTGTTCTTAATCTTTTCAACTGTTGATTATAGTTTCTGGGTTTTTAAAATGTTATCATTTTAGTCATTTTTTCCCTCTAATTTTTCCGCCTTATATTTGTTTTCCTTATGCTTGCATGTTTAAGAGTGGTTTTGAAGGGATTAAAAGCAATATTTCATGTTCAGTGTCACTCGCAAACATATATTTTTCATTTCAAATCAATTTAATATTTGATTTTACATTTTCAAACGTGTCTTTCATTGATTTCGAATGGTTGATTTGGAACGTCAATGAATTGGCTTGTGTCTTCTGACCATTTCAAAAACACTCGTGTTTGGGACGTGGAGTTGGTTATTATAGTTAGTAGATATTATAATCCGTGCATTATAATAGTCTGTAGGGGTGTAAGCTATTTTAATTTGGGTAGGAAATAATAAATACTGTAACAAATAGTAAGCACTATAAGGAAGAGAGATTTGAAATAGTAATACTGCAATTAATTGTATATTATGATAATTGGAAACACCGGCCATGATAATTGGAACCCTAAACATGGAGTGGGCTACAATAGACCACTCTATCCACTTGAAGTTAGGGCCCAAATACCCCATCACGAACATGCCATTAGCCAATTTCAGTATGTCCATGCTGAAACTACATTATCCATTTGTAAGTAACTAAATATAGAAAAGAACAAAAATGAAAGTACAGGGTAAAACAGATGTTTTAAAAGCTTAGGGAGGAAATTGGAAAGTCAACCCTACAGTTTTCTTGTTTTTCAGAATAAAAACTCATGGAAATCATTAGAAGTTTGTTTCCCGAATCACTTGTGTTTTAGGACAGCTGATGTTTTTGTTATTACATAAACCATGGTCTCCTAAATTTTACAATGAAGTGATGATTAGTTCTTCAATTTAGTTTTGGAAGCATAATCATAACCAAACAAGTCCTTTGATTTTCAATGTCCTTCTTCCTCTCCACTTCACTGATTCTTGGTTTATTTCTGCTATCCAATTTTGATATCTTTTCAGTGTGAGACTGGAACAAGGGACTGTAACGTCCGTAGTTGAAGAAGATGGAATTGTGAAAGGTGTGCAATATAAAACCAAGAATGGCAAGGAGTTGACAGCTTATGCTCCCCTCACAATTGTTTGTGATGGTGGCTTTTCGAATTTGCGTCGCAAGCTTTGCAAACCTCAGGTAATTCGTGTGGAATGTATTGAAGAAGTAATCAAGTTCCGATCACTGATCAATATGTACAATTAGAAGTTTGGAATACTTGATGCTTAAGCCCCTGAGAATTCACTAAAAACATTGTCATGATCCTTTCTGCAGATTGATATTCCCTCGTGCTTTGTTGGTTTGGTCCTGGAGAACTGTAAGCTTCCCCTTGAAAATCATGGACATGTTGTCCTAGCAGATCCATCGCCTATCTTGTTATACCCGATTAGCAGCACAGAGGTACGCTGCTTAGTCGATATCCCCGGCCAAAAGGTGCCTTCGGTGGCTAATGGCGAAATGGCACAATACTTGAAAACCGTTGTAGCTCCTCAGGTACCTTTACACATTAATTCCTCTTGCCAGTTTCTCAACTTGGTTCTGTATGTTTTTTTTTCCTTTTTTTTTCTTCATTTGGCACCTAGAAGTACAAGAATCTGCCCTTTTGGCTTGCTTGTTGATTTTGAGAATGTCGTATTCCAGCTACCGCCCGAGTTGTATGCTGCCTTCATTGCTGCAATTGAGAAGGGAAATATAAAAAGCACAACAAATCGAAGCATGCCAGCAATACCACATCCCACTCCAGGAGCACTTCTCTTGGGTGATGCATTCAACATGCGACATCCTTTGACAGGTGGAGGAATGACGGTTGCTCTCGCCGATATCGTTTTGCTAAGAGACCTCCTTCGACCCCTTTCAAATTTAAAGGATGCTGATGCCTTGTGCAACTATCTCGAATCCTTCTACACTTTGCGCAAGGTATCACAGACATCCTAATAGAGTTACCTCGATATATACTAGTTTTGGCCTACCACTTGAGCTTTCTAACATTGACGATGGCTCTTATTCATCCTTTGCAGCCAGTGGCATCTACGATAAACACATTGGCAGGTGCCTTATACAGGGTGTTTTGTGCATCACCAGATCCAGCCAGGAAAGAAATGCGCGAAGCTTGTTTCGACTATTTGAGTCTAGGAGGCGTGTTTTCATCCGGACCAGTGGCTCTTCTCTCTGGTCTTAACCCGCGGCCATTAAGCTTGTTCTGTCACTTCTTTGCTGTTGCTATATACGGTGTCGGTCGGTTGCTAATCCCATTCCCCTCACCTAAGCGTATATGGATTGGAGTTCGGTTGATTACGGTACACATTCTCATCATCCAAATCCTGCTTAAATCTGCATATCAACTTACATTATCTATGGAATGGAGCACTTTCTAACTTGTTTATAAATTATATCTCAACTTTCAACATTGTAGGGAGCAGCAGGCATAATTTTTCCCATAATAAAGGCTGAAGGAGTGAGACAAATGTTCTTTCCTGCAACAGTGCCTGCATATTACAGAACCCCTCCTATGCAGTGAAAGCAAGGGAAAAGGTAAAACAAAATATTCAATATAAAAAGGGAGAGAGACAGAGAGAGAATTTCTATGGAAAAAAACTTATTGTACTTAGTAGTATATTTCCCGAAGTCCAAAGAATTGAAGGGGGAAATGCTACTGATAGGAAAATGAACTGTAATGTAGAGTTTATCCCTTAAACTTTATATAGTTTTTGTTTCATCTTCTCCTCTCTTTCTCCTGTTTGGGAACCAAATTCCCTTCTTTTTTTCTTTTTTTTTTTTAAAAAATTTAAGAATTCTTTGACCTTCTGTTACCACCCCCTATTGCTATAGAAAATATTTTGAGGGTAATAAAGTTATAAGCCAGTGTGTAAATTAGCCTCATTTCAGTCTAAGCACACTTTATTACTGATGACCATTTGGTATTGTTTTTGTTTCTTATATCTTTGCATCTTTTTGAAGCTTCAAAATGTCACCTTTTTGTCTTCAAAAAGTCATTGGTCTGTGTCCTCAAGTTTCTAGCTCTCAAGGAAAAATTTGGTCAAAATAATTCGCAGGATCTACGATTGAAAAAGATAAACTTTGTCTTATAAACTCCCTATACATTTATACAATTCTTTAGATTTAACAACTCCATTCCTTACCTCTAAGAAGTAATCAGGGAAGAATTTTAAGAATTGTTGTTGTGTACAGTATTAGTAAAAGTGATTATTTTTCATTTATATAAAATTATCTTATAACAAGTTCTCACAAAAATCTAGATATTAATAATTTTATTGTTTTTAGTATAATATTTGGAGTAAAAATTCTAATGTTGAAAATGTTCTAATCAGTCGAGTTATTATTTTTTAAACAAATTATAACAATTGTTCTGATTTTTTTAGGGTAAATAACCATCCATACTCCGAAACTTTAGCCTTAAGAGGTTATATCAATTTAAATTCTGAACTAATAATTATAATAATTTAGACCTAAACTTTCACTAGTATATCAATTGACATTCTTCCAGATTTTGTTTGACCAATATCAATTAATTAAGATATTTCATTATAACTATCTTTGAAAATCATCTCTGCATTGTTGTTTAAATGTGTGTAGACTTCTTCAAATGTCAGCATTACACAATGAACGATTAAAGTAAATGCATGGAGACATTTTGACTAAAAGTCTAAATTAATCATTTATGAAAGTCTAGGGTTTTATTAGTACACTTATAATTTTCATATTGATTTTCCAAACGGAACGTAACAAATGACATAAAATGATACACTTAAAAAAGTTAGAATTTAAATTGATACAATTATTAGTTCTTTAAATTGATATATCACTAGAATTTACAAGTATAAATTGATATTTTTTCAACTTAAAAGAATAATTCAAAGTAAATATTAAATAATTTTGAATCGTGTTTTATTTTATTCAAAATTTTAAAGTATTGTCTTGTAACAAGACAAATACAAAAACTTTATTTTTTCTGCAAAGTCAGTAAAATTTAATCCTTCAAATTAGAGATTTGGTATTGACTATATTTTTTCAGGATATCCTTCAAATTGTCCTTCGAATTATCCTTCAAGACATTGATCTTGCCAAATATATTTTTTTTCCTTATCTAGAAAATTCATGCTCGTTATTATTAGAGATTTCTGTTATGCTCTTTGTGGTGATTGCTATTTTTGGTTTATTTTCTCCTTTTCAGGAGAGTATGGTTCTCTTTTTAAGGTTTACACCTTTGAAGAATTTGTACCGTTGTGTAAAGTCTGGGGTGTTGCTGTGACAAGTTGTGGGAAGAGACATTTTCTTCGTATACCAATCTTATGATTGTGAAGTTTGTTCTACTGTCAATCTAGAGAGAATCTCTAGTTCATACCGAATTATTTTACTACATCTTGAGAAGGGACTCACATACTTAGGGCAAGTCTAAATATTCTAAGTGAACTGATTTTCATTTAAAGTGGGAAAGATAAAAGTCTGAGTTGAGAGAGAGTCTCCTACTTAGGTGGGACCTACGTGATCGTTCGCCAATATTCTTATTAGAGGTGAACATTGGTCGGTTGGAGTCGGTTTTTCAACTAAACCGCCATCGAACCGGCTACAGTCGATTTAGTAAATATTTAAACCAATCTTGACCGTCGAGGAGTAAAAGTTAGTCGATCAGTCTGTTTCATCGATTTTACTCTTTTTTTTTTTTTTTTTTTGGAATTTTTCGATGTGAAATTCTTCCAAACTGACTTTGGTTCTGTTGTTCGACTTGCTTTTTCGATCTATCATGCTCACTCCTAATTCTTATACTTAGGTGGAGCCTAAGTACATGAAAGATGAGAGGATCTCATACTTAACAAAGTCTAAATTTCATTGAGAGTGCCTTACACTTAGAGGGAACCTAAGTAATCGTTCTCTAAGTTGGACTGACGAATGTCACTGTAATTCCCATTTATTTACAGCTAAGCATATTATTGTATTTGCTTGAATTAGACTGACGAGTGTCGCTGTAATTACCATTTATTTATAAATAAGCATATTATTGTATTTGCTTGACTTTATATCTTTTTTCAAGCACATTGCATAGCTAGTACTATACTGAACTAGGTTACCAAATTTTGTAATTTTGTTGTAGGTAAGATAATCTTTATTTCACACTAGATACAAGGTGACCATTTTACTCTAAACTTTGTGATAGATATTATGTGGGGTAGCTAGTATTAAGTATAATGTCTTGATATATAAGGTTTGAGCACATAATAGATAATTAGAAGTTTACCAAACTAATCCCCATTTCAGCATCTTTAAGAAGGTTATTAAAATTTTATGCCAAAATAAATTTAGTTCAATTGGGATTATACTCGTACTACAAAAACAAAAAATAATATTCCAATAATTTGGCTAAATAAAAGAATTTATGATTCGTATCTCCCACTCCGGAGAGGATTGCTATTATAAGTGAACCCTACTACACAAAACTCTAATAATACACCAAAAATATACCCATTTTTCTTCCCAGCCCAATTCCTCAAGTATTAACTTCTCTTTCATAGATAATTTTTTTTTTCTAGTGAGTAATAGATAGATTCAAACTTCAAACTTCTTAGTCAAGGAAATCGGGTAAACATTCTTTTCACCCTGACTATAATAGAACTTTTAAAACCAAAGTGCTAAATTTGTACCAAGTTAAATAGGCTCAAATGGGTAATAACAGCACATCCCAAAAAAATTCTTCAAAGTTGGCTAGAGAGAGAGAGAGATGCAAATACAGATGGGAAGCTTTATACAACAAAAGGGAAGAGAAAAGAACAAAACATATGCAAGTAGCAATCTGAAATTTGAGTTTTCCTCTTCTTCCTACTTTGACACTCTTTCAGCTCTAAAAACATCTAACATACTACAACACATACTTTTCTGCTTCTTAACCCTCAAAAGCTTCGATTTGAGTTTTGTGGGTTCCAAAATCTATAAAGAACATCAACAAATTCAACAAATATTTTCGTGATTATCTACGTGTGTATATAATTAGAACCAACCATTCCATTCCTTCACTAACCACTATCATGAGTCCTCAAAATGATGATCAGTCTCATCAAAGATCTCCTCCTGTGAAAATAAATGTCAATACTACATATATATATATATAAAAAAACTAACGATCAATTATTTTATATGCATGATGAACAGTTCATACCTGCAAAAGTTCTTCAATGACATCTTCCATCGTTATGACGCCGACAGCTTCTTCTTCCTCGGCGAGCTTAGGAAGAGGACTTCCATCTATCTGCAGGATATCAGAGTACATATCTTTCGTCCACTTCTTGCTCCTAGAGCCACTCCTAAATGAATTGTTTGTGGTGGGAAAGCTTTTCCACTTCTGTAGTGGCCTCTTGTTCTTCAAAGTTTTTTCTTGTGGGGGCTTTTCACCATCCACATCAATTCTAACATCTCTCTGGGAATCTAGTTTGAGAAAGCACTTCAATTAATACAATGCCATTAAAACCAGAACCTTAAAAAACCAAACAGGGCATTCTCTCTCTTGATATCCGTGAGTGTTCAGACTAGCTTACACACACTTGACTAATCTCATGGGACAACTCACCCGACCCTATAACATTTGGGTGTCAAAGGAACTTATAAATATTAAATCTTAGGTAGGTGGCTACCATAGATTTATGGTACCCATGATCTCTTGGCTCTTAACCAAACAGAGTAATAAATTACAAACACAGAGGTACATACCGTCACCCAGTTTATCATCAGGTTTCCCATTCATTTTGTTGCACTGTTTAACAACAATGGCCATGTGGCTATGACCTTTCTGGAACTCATTCAAAATGTCATATAATGGCATAGTTTCTGGAACCCTGTAACAGAACTCAATTATCTAACATCAAAGTGACACTAGAATTTGAACTGTCAAATATGAAACAAGAATATCATTTCTGCCATCAATGTACCTAGGAATCCTTCGGATGGTAACACTCTTTACTGGAACTTCATCATCTGGGTGGATTGTAAGCAAATTTTTAACCTAATACATAAAAACAAAAGTATTAAACCAAAGGAGAAATTACCTTTTGCAAGTGAGGATAGTTGCAGTTTGGAAAAGTCGGAGAGATCAAAGAATACAGAGAATGGGTGAGACATTAATAGAATTTTCCAAAGAGTGCTTGTTGGTATAGAAAAATAGGAGTAAAGCCTCCAGCTTAGCATCAAAGTGAATAGGTAGAAATGATCTATAGAATATTTGCAAAGGCTGAAACCAATTACAAATTTGTTTGACTAAAGTTTGAAATTGTCAATGAATAAAGGAAAGTAAATAACATTGTTCTAATGAAAAGATAAAAAGAAAATGTAGCTTTGACCAAGTACCAACTTTTGTCAACATATATACAGAATATTATTAGTGTGTTTTCAAATTTGATCCCTAATTCGGATACTAATTACTTCTAAACGTTACAATTCAGATAAGGGAATATATCCCTGAATTGGATACTTTTTTAAGATAACCCTTTCCTTATTATGGAAAACAGAAAAAGAAAGATAAACAAAAACAAACAAAAGACATGCCACAAAAGTTCCAATCACTCCATGACCAAATAAAGTATACAATGACAACCAATACTAGTAGAAGAAATTCACTGCTCAATGGAGACCTCAAAGAAAATCATGGAAAAATCACAAACTTCATTATATAGAGAGGTTGTTTGACGTATAAGAGAGCAGAGATGATTAAAAAGTTTACCAGGATAAGACCAATTATGTTGGTTGGTTCTTCATAATAAACTGGCACCCTGCTATGCCCTTTCTCGAGAACGAGATTCATCAAATTCCTACGCAATCATAACAAGTACTTCAGGAGTAGCTTATTGTGAAGGAGAGTTATTTGTTGTCTTATTCTTCAACAAGCAGATTACCTATCGAGCTTTGCATTAATGTCAATAGCAAAAGTTTCAGATATAGGAGTCATGGCATCACCAGCTGTCTTCTCACTCAGTTCAAGGGCTCCAGCAATAATAGTGGTTTCATCGTGCGTCAGTTCTCCACCCTTTCCAGCCTATTACAGGTTAACACGAGGCATTAGTAAATAAAATAATGGGAGCACAAAAGAGAAGCAAAGAAGTTGGTATAAGAAAGCTCGTTACTACTCTACCAAAGATTTAAAATAAATATGACCACACACACCCATACAGAGTCAAATCTCACAAGAATAAATTAAAACCAAATTAGATAGGTATTAGACCCACATATATACCTCATTACCGTGCAAATTGACAAGTGTTTTCAGCTCAGCTCTACGGAAAAGAGCTACACGTCCATGGCCCAGTAGAAAGTCTAGTAGCTGGAAATCACATTTAGCATAAATAACGAAGGAACCATTTTGAACAATAATGTGGTAAATTTAAGCAACTCAAGTTCTCAATGTCTACCTTGCTGATTGGATATGCAACAGGGAAGCAAATCCAGACAAGAACACGGACGAAAGGAGCAACTGTTGATCCGATTGCCAAACCATACCGAGAGCAAACAGATTGTGGTATAATCTGTGCATCAAAAGTAAATAGATATTTAATCATTAAATTTACCCCTGAAATTTGGTACCATCTGAAAAATGTGAACTGAGGTATCAATACAGCAAAAAGTAGCAACTGTGAAGAAAGGCAACGATGACACAGTTGCAGACCCATAATGCAGGCCAATCCTTGAGTGAGCTTGTAAACTTCTATTGAAATTAAAAAAAAAAAAAAAAAAGAACAAGTAATCCAAACTTGAAAAAAGAAAACCATTTCCCAGATAATTACTCTAACCTCGCCAAATAGAAGAATCAATGTCACCGAGATTAGAATAGCACCCCAAGCTGTAACCAGGCTATCGAGAAAAATAGGAAGTGCCTGCAGAAACAGTTATTTCAAACATTGAACATGTTTTTCCCTGAATTTACTGCCTTTGTTCAATCTCATTCACACTTATTCGTTACATGTCAATAAAATGTACCTCCATGGCTGCTGCATTGCATATCAGTAGGGTGCAAAGCAATAAATGCTGGTTTTTAACAACTGGCAATATCTTTGCTGTACAAAACGAAGTAAATTATTAAGGGGAGGTTTTAATCACAATATCACAGACTCACATTGAAGTTTAAACAGAAAAGCATTAGAAAGAGGTTGGGGGGTCATCAGAAGTACAGAAGAGTAAAAGTCACGTTCCTCTGATCCTCAAGTCAGCAAAATATAAATTTTTAACAAATTTTTTCTTGCATCTGTTAGAATCTGTCGTATAGGAAGATGTCACATATAAGCACGTGCATTTACTCCTGAAAGTTGAGCCCTTGTTTGTTTGCCTAGTTGTTATTATTTACAGTTTTGCTTTAGCATGGAGTTGTCTCCTTGTAAATGGTCAATTATCAGATTCTTATGTTCGTGCATGATAATTCAAGAGTGAACTTTTTTATTAAGAAAAAGAAAAAGAAACATAGTTATGTTTTTTAACCTATGAGAAATACAATTTAACAAAATGAGTTCAAATTTTCAAGAATTAGGAAATATCCTCTACGAAGTTCAGGTCAACCAAGCAAGAATTCTTGTTTTATTCTTATTTTTTCTTTTCTTTTTTCTTTTTTAGTTCAACAATTGCATAGCGAGGGATTGAACCATCGACCTATAAGATGGTAATTAGTGTCTCTTCTATTGAACTATTGTCAAATTGGCAGAATGTTGCATAGACTTTTGAAGCTTGTTAATAACATTACATTTCTCAAATAAAATTAATGGTCAAGCACCAAAATATATTTGGAGAAACATCCCTAGAATTTAATTTTCAATATTGTCAAAATAAGTTGAAGCAAACTATTATAAAAGACCATATGCTATTATTTCTTATCAACGAAAACATGAGACATAAATTAACACACTGCAATATCAATATTTTCTTTTTCTATGGTAACACAACCCTACAGTAACTTGGAGGAGAGGCCATTTTAGAGAGACATTAGCTCAACGTCTCAAATGTCAATCAAAGCTAAGTTGAATTGTTCCGATATTTAATACCTCTCCTTAAGAGATCATAGGTTCTAATCCCCTCTCCATTTCCCTCATTTGTAAAAGTATTGTCATCAAGTAAAAAACCAAATCTCAAAACATCAATAACTTTTAGCCAGAAAGTACAATAAAAACACCTTCAGAAACAAAAAGAAGAAAGTCCCTTGCACGTTAGGGTTTAAAATCTTCCAAAGTCGTCAATATACCAAACCAGGACGCAACTTACAAGCTACAGTTTAACACTGTTACATTTTGTCGATTTATACATCCTTTAATACTCAGAGCGAGTAGAAAGTGCATTGAAAAGACGTCATACTAACCCTTTCATTGACCCAAGCAACAAATCAAAAATCAAAACAGAACGATAAAATTCATCAGACAGACTCTTCATTCCAACTCTTCTCTGCTTTCAAGCAAGCATTAAAAAAACCAAACGCCACCGCCTATATGTTTATCCTTATCCCAATTCCCAATAGTTAATCCCCCCAAAACAGATTCAACTCATTCCCTCGGCAATGAAAAACAGGGGAAGTCTCAAATTGGTTCTAGGTAAACAATATCTACTGAATAAAAAAGGAAATGGAGAAAAGGGGGAACAAAAAATAACGAATAATACAAGAATTAGTAAGTAATGAAAGGAGAGGATCTAGCAAACGGCCCCACACAATAAGGATCGATTAAACAATGAAAGCAGAGTAAAGAAGAGGAAGAAGAAGATGAAGAAGAAAAGGGAAGTTCACCGGCGTGTATGCGGTCCTTGGGGGTACCGGACTTGGCAAGGACTTCGAGATCGACAAGGCTCATGGACATGAGGCCGAGGGTGAGACCGGACATCAAGCCGGCAAAGAGGACCAAGAGGACGATGATGAGTATGTGGATGAAGAAATTGGGGCTGCAGCATTCGTATTCGACGGCCATTCAGTCCGTCCGGCCGGCGGTGAGTTAAAGAAAGAGGAAGTTTGAGAAGGGGGTTTCAGTTAGAGAGGTTGGCGGTGAAGAAGAGCCATTAGAGAGACAGTGGGAGAAAAGAGGGATTATATATAGAGAAGAAATGAGAGAGAAAGAGGAGAGAGAGAATATACGTTTGTTCTGAGAAGAGAGAGGGAGGTGAACGTGTACAGTAGAGAGAGAGAGAGAGAAGAAGAAGAAGGTGATGATGATGATGGATGTGGAAGCAGAAGAGAAGGGGCTATTTGAAAATTTATACTTTAATAGGGACCTAACTGCAATAATATATAATAAATAAAATTCATTATTTAATCAATTTTAAACATTTCTTTCAGCTTAAAAATTATGGGTGTTCAAATAATCCGCCAGACTACCCAATCTAAAATGTAAGGGTGACCCAACTCAACCCGAATTTTATATATATATTCCTCTTTATTTAAAATTTGAATTTCTTTGTTTAAAGTTTAAATTTCTTTGTATTGATTAATTTTTTAATTTTTAATATTTTTCTTTTAAAATTGTTATGATATTTGTCTTTATTTGAAGTTTCCAATAAATATCTTAGATATTTGGTATTTAGCATTTGAATTTTATAAGATTTTAGTTATTAGTTATGTGTTGTATATAAATTTACATTTTTTTTATTTTTTAATAAAAAAATGAGTTATAACTCGACAACTCAACCCTTCAAATTAGGGTTGAGTTTGGTTGGGTTGGAAAGTTTATTTAGGTCATTTGGGTTGCCAATCAAACCAACCCAATTTCCGGGTTGGTCCAAAAAAATACCTTCAACCCAACCCAACTCGTGTACATCCCTACTAAAAACATCAAAGAGTGTAAAGTTTTCATTTTTTTTAATAAATTAAAGTTTAAATCATAAATTTACGGGTAACTGTTTTTAAATGACAAAAATATTGAAAATATTTTTAAATATAATAAAATGTCACTGTCTATGAGTGATAAATACTTATAGACATCGAAAATATTTTTCATCAGTTTTTTATATTTAGAAACAATCCTAAATTTGCTATTTTTTCTATTAAGGAGAAACAAACTTCATAAAAGCTCAAACTCAAATGGACAATAGAAAGAAACGGTCGTCAATAATAATAGTGTAAATCTAGTTGCGGAAATTAGCTACCCAACTTTTACTAGAATCTTAACATAAAGAGCCACACAATGAGCAACTAGAGTACAAAATGACAAAGATACATTTTCCAATCGCCTCACTAAAAATATTGATCTCATCAATTACATTCTTCACCTTAGTTTATACATTTGTTCTTATAATTAGGAGAAAGTTAGAAATTAATCTTTATAATTTTAAAAGTTAGAATTTAATTCTTATGATTTGATAAAACTTTATAACTAGTCCCTATAATCTGATACAAGTTTTGTCAAATAATAAGAATAAAATTCAATTATAAACTATAGAACTAAATTTCATTTTTCTCTTCAACATAAGAACTAAATGTTGTAATTTAATCATCTCTGAATATTTTGGATTTTTTTTCTTTGTTAAATTACAAATTGGATCTTTAAGGTTTGGAGAACGTTAGAAGTTAGTTGATACAGTTGATAAAATTCCTAAAGATTCCTTGTGATAGGGACTGTATAAGAGAGGTTTATCAATTCATAGGAAGTATTTATGAGGTTTATTAAATTACAAAAACTACCCTCTAAACTTTCTCTTAATTATAGAGATTAAAATTTAACATTTGAAAGAAAAATTAATACAATAAATGTGGGGATGGAAGATCGAATCTCCGACTTAAAAAATGTAGTATAAATTAATTATAGTTGAATTATGTTAATTTTAGTTGTATTTTTCAATTGTATTCGTGATAAATTTACCTGAACACGTGGCATGATACTTAATTACAAAGTTTGTATAGAATTTAAAAGGAATTAGACCACTTAATTAAAGGAGAGAAATGTATCAAAACACCTATGCCCATTTTTTAGAAATTGGAGAAATTACTAAAATATTTTTCTTTTTTTTTTTAGTACTTAATTATTTTTAAAATTTATACTAACTCATTGAATACTATACACTGTAAGTTTATCACTAGCTTATTTAAATTTCACATGTGCCACATGTGCATATGACAAACATGAATGGTATTAAAATTAAGAGATTATATTGATCTTTTAAAATAATTGAGGTTAAATTGAGAAAAAAAAAAAAGAATTCATACATTAAAGGCAACACACATAGGTTTAAAAAAACCTAAAGCATATATTCTTATTACACATGTGATAATTGAATGACGAAACTAAGATGTCAATATATAAATTATTTACCTTATTTTTAAGGAAGTAATTTAACTGTTTTGTTAAAACGAATACAGTTTAACTGTCATACAAAATGTAAATGATCACGAAGCCTATAGTTTGATTCCTCCATTTTTATTGTACTAAAAGAATTTGTTAATTTTGACATGAATCAATTGCATAATTTATTTGTCAACAGAAGCTTGATTTGAAGATTAAAATATTGATTTTTTTTTAATTATTTAAAGATTCTCATTTAATATAATATAATTATGATATTATATTTTAAAAAGAAGAAAAAGTTTAATTGTGGATGTGTTTTAAGATATGGCCATGTGGGTACCTCGTCATTCTACCAAATTTTCCTTTTCTCAACTTTTATAGTTATATTACAAATATTATTTTGGTGGAAATTTGGTCATTCTTATTATTTAACATTTTAATTTCCTTTTGTGCTTTTTTTTTTTCAAAATTAAGGGTATTTTCCTATTTAATAGATTAATTTTAAGTAAAATATTAAATTAGTTAATTTTTTTTTTCAAAGAAAGGATGATTCCAAAACATTCCCTAACTAATGATTGATGTAAAAGTAAGTTTATTTTCCAAAATTGGGTTAATTTATCATTTTTACCCAAAGTATCAACTAGTTATATATTTCTAATTTTAGAAAGTTGGTCCTCAATGGTCTATTAATACATGATTGCTTCTCTTTCTACTTTCTACTTTGTATTTTTTTTTTAAAAAAAAAGATAAATAAAGCAATCCACGTGGCATGTATTATTATTCATAAATGGATCATTACAATTATAATCGCAATTGACCATTTTTATTTTGGGAATAATATCTATTTGGTCTCTAAATTTTAAAAGGTTTAACGTTTAGTCTTTAGATTTTGAGTTTTCTTTTAACTTAGTTCCTAAATTTGAAAGTGTTATAATTTTACCATTGAGATTTGAGTTTTGTTTCAAGTTGATCACTAAATTTCAAGATTTTACATTTTTAATCTCAATTTTTTAATATTAAATACTCATTTTCAATCATTTATGTCAATTTCTATTAATTAGTTAAAAATAATTATGAAATAAAATTTTAAATTTGATTTTAAAAGTGATAAAAATAATAAAACTTAATTAATTATAACGTTTTTAACCATTTTTAATTTATTAACATGAATCGATATCAAAAGTGTAAATCTTGAAAAATAAGGACCAAATAACTCTAATGTCAAGGGTAAAAATGTAGCATTTTGGAATCTAGGACTAAATTGAAACCCAAATCAAAATTTAAGGACCAAATGTGTAATATTTTGAAACTAGTGACTAAATAGAAATTAGACCCAAAACCTAAGGACAAAAAGGTTTTTTTTTTTTTCCTTATTTTTCTTAAATAAGTAAATTTCATCATTTAATTTTTTATTATTTTAAATCATCAATGTTAATATTAAAAAGGGGATAAAAATAATTTTTTTCCCCATTAACTTATCCAACTGCCTCGTTTATATTGTCAACTTTCAATTTCATCATTTAATTTTTTATTATTTTAAATCATCAATTTTAATATTAAAAAGGGGATAAAAATAATTTTTTCCCCATTAATTTATCCAACTGCCTCGTTTATATTGACAACTTTCAATTTAATCAAATTGTACCTTCAAATTTTGATATTCAATCTGACAAAAAATCTCACAAATTTTATCGTTTGGCTAAATATTCATCTGAAAGATTATTAAAAAGGTATTTTTCATGTTATAATATAATGATTAAATTTAAAAATATATGTATGTTAAGAAAATTTTCAAAAATAGAAAAATAAGGGAAAGTATTTAAACAAAATAGTAAAATTTTAATCTTTTTTTATAAAGGTTGATAGAGGTTAATAAAAGTCTATAAGTATCTATCAGTGATAGATAGAATAGAAGTTTATTATTAATAGATCATAATTTATAAGTGTCTATCAATGTATTTTTGCTATTTTTATAAATAGTTTGACATTTTTTTTATAAATAATTTGACATTTTTTTATATGTGAAAATTTCTCTATATGTGTGCGCTAGAACAATGACGTTATTTAATGTAATTAATTTATGCATCAACCAAACTTAAAATTATACAAAACTTGATATTATGAAATTAGTGAGTTTAAGAAGATTTTTATATACTCTTTTTTTTTTGTGTAAAATTAGGGTGAAATTGCATAAAATTGAGTAACTTATACAAATTGCAACATTAATCTAATTCTTTTTTTATTACTAAATTATTTACAACATTAATCTAATTGTAGGGTCTAACATATTTATCAAATTGAAAGTTTAGGATGATAATTGATAACCAATTTAAGAGTAAAAATATAACATTTTCTCCTAAACAAATCATATTAAAAAGAAAAAAACTATTAAATTCTTGTTTTATATACTAAAAAAATTATGATTTTTGGTACGTTTTAATGTGTATTATATGTACTAGTTTATTAAAACTAATTTATAGAAAATTGGTCAAGGTGAGCATAACTTAATTAAAATATGAATGTGTTAGTGAACACCAAATATGTGGTTCGAGTCCTTCTATCTGAGTTGTACTAAAAAATCACATAAATTTGGGATATTTTCTAAAGTTATTTCTAAAATATGAAAAAGAAATATATTTTGAAATTAATTAACTTCTTAAGATTTTTTTTTGTATTATTATTCCAATAATAAATGTATAAGAAGAATTTTTTATGATAGTAAAAATAACATTGGATATGATAAATTAAAGAATAAGGTTACATAAAATTATTTTGAAAAAGATTAGCGATAGGAGAGGTTTTGTAGTTTGAGTCTACTACTCTCTATTGTACTAAAATATGTTAGTGATCAAGAATTGTGAATTGAATTCGTCCCTACCCTTAATGTACTGACAAGTTATATATTAAATTCATTATAAAGTTATTGTTCTTTAATTTAACACAACAAACAATTAAGTATTACAAAAATTAATTTCAAAAAGCCAAATCAAACATAACTCAATTGGTATACAACTATGTTAGTGACTACTCGATTTTTAGTACGGGTGTGCATGATTCTGTCCGGTCCAGTTTTGGACGAAACCAAGGACCGAATCGAAGCCCTCGGTTTATACTAGAGATGAACCATCAAAAATCAAATTCCATCCGTTTTAGTATTTGAACCGAACCAATCTGATTCGGTTAGATCAGTTCGATTCGGTTTGGTTTTTAACCGATTTTTTCTTTCTTTTTCTGTTTTTTTAAATCCCACATTCAGAGAAAGCCAAATTCAGAGAGAATGAGAATCAAGAGAAAGAGCTCTACTGCTTTGTTATAAGAGTGAACAATTTCTAAATAATGAACATAAACGTATGTTTTGTTTAAAAAAACCCATAGCCCTAATTAATTATATGAGATGGAAGATGAAAGTGGGAGTCCTAATGGAAGTGGAGAGGAGAACTGAGATGGCGTGGAGAGGAGGGAGACTCTTGTGGGTGGGCTTATAATTAGTGAATAATATATATTATTTATTAATATAATAAACTATGAAGCACTGACACAAATACGGTTATATGATACAAATACGATCGGATACGACAATTCGTCAACTTTTAAAAAACTAAGATACGTATATATCTAAGGATATGTCATTTTTTATATATATATTTCTAAAAAATGAGGATACTGATACATTGAAGATACATTTTTTTCTTAAAAAAATCTAGGATATAGATAAATTTAGCATACAAGTTAATAACAATAGTACAAAATAGAATACAAACACTGAAATACAATACAAGAAAAGAACATCTAAGATGTTGAAGTACAATAGTTAAAAAAATGCAATAGAAAAGTGACTTATATTACAAAGAAGAAGAAGAAGATTAGAGGGAGAAGTATGAAGATAAACGAAGAATTTCTTCATTGAATTGTGAAGATATCTAAATGGTTTATATTCTGGTGGATTTTGTGGAGACTCAAATGTGAAGACGAAGATTAGATGATTTTAGGGTTTGGTTTTTTATTTATTTTTTATTTTAGTTTTGGACTCGAGTAGTGAGCTTTTTAAATAAGCGACCTAGTTTTAGATTGGGAAAGATTAGATGAGTTGCTTGTATTTTTTTTTTTTTAAAAAAAGGTACGAATAGAAAGAGATACGTCAAATCGCGTGTCAGATACGTATCTGAGAAGTATCTGAAAGTATTTGTATCCGATACATGTCTGATACGAATTTTTTGCCTCACATGAAGTATCTGTGCTTCATAGATAATAAAGGATCAGTTCGGTTTGATTTTCATGATTTTTAAGGATTGTGAACTGAGGACCGAACCGAATCATACAGTCCTTTTCCTTAGTGAATTGTCAGTCTGTTTTTTCAATAAAAATCGAACCGAACCGATTGGTTCAGTTCGATCCGATCTGATTCGTCGATCTTTACCGATTTTTGCATACCCCTAATTTTTTGTTTGAATCCTCTATCCTGTTGTACTAAAAAATCCAAAAAGCAAGTTACACTATTCATAAAAATAATTCGCAAAAAAATGTAGAGCGAAAAACAAATAAATAATAGATGACTTTACCGTTGAGCTATTATTAATTTATAGTGTTTAAATGTTTTTTTTTCCTCTCGTAATTCTTTTTTAAATTCAATCAATATTTTGACGTTTTAAATGATAAATAGGGTACAGCCTACAACCTATATAGTTATTGAGCAAATTTTGTTCAAGTAAAATTGTTTTTGTTAATTTTTTTTCTTCTTCTAACTCAATCGATTAAGATATATAAAAGTGAATTTAATTTAAAAAATTAATAAACAATCTAACAATTAAGCATCAGGGAGGGGAAGAAATTTTGTGCAGTAGGATAAATAATGTATAGTTCCTCAATAATAATTTTTGTCTAGTTAACAATTTTATTTATTTATTTATTTTTTTGAAATTTATGCTTAGTTTGTCATAAATTTTATACTATGGTTTTCACATTTCTTAAAGAAACATACTTAGTCTAATTTTAAAAACACAAGTAAGTTTTTGAAAACTAGTTTTTTTAGTTTAAAAAATTTGGCCTAGTTATTGAAAATATTGGTGAAAAGTATATATATAAAAAATTTAGGTGGAAGTAGTATTTATTAACTTAATTTTCAAAAACCAAAACTAAAAAACTAAGACCATATTTGATGATCATTTAGGCTCCGTTTAGTAATCATTTGATTTTTTGTTTTTGAAAATTAAGCCTATAGACACTATTTCCACTTTCAAATTTCTTCTTTTGTTATATACTTTTTACCAATGTTTAAAAAATCAAGCCAAATTTTGAAAAATAAAAAAGTAGCTTTTAAAAAATTGTTTTTGTTTTGAAATTTTGTGAATAATTCAACCATTATACTTAAAAAAGATGCAAATCCTTGTAAGAAATAGGGAGGAAATAGACTTAATTTTCAAAACCAAAAAACAAGAAATGAAATCGTTACCAAACGAGACCTTAAGCCCCGTTTGGTAATCATTTGATTTTTATTTTTGTTTTTGAAAATTAAGCCTATATGATCCACATGTCTTACAATGACTTGCTTTATTAAGTAAAATGTTGAATTTTTAGCTAAATTTCAAAAATAAAAACAATTTTTTTAAAGCTATTTTTTTTAGTTCTCAAAATTTGGTTTGGTTTTTTAAACCATTGGTGAAAAGTAGATAACAAAGAAAGAAATTTGGGGATGGAAGTAGTGTCAATAGGCTTATTTAAAAAAAAAAAAGAGAATGGTTACCAAACGGGGTCTTAATTTTTGAAAATTGTGCTAGTTTTCCCACTATTTTTATTCATGGGGTTCGTTTTTCTTATGTAAACATTTAATTTTTTAGCTAATTTCCACAAGCAAAAACAAATTTTTAAATTACTTTTTGTAGTTTTCAACATTTAGCTTTGATTTTGAAAACATTCCAAAAATGTAGACAACAAAACATATAAACCTGTTAGGAGTGCAAGGAAGGGAATGATCATAGATATATAAGTGTAGAAAAAAACAAACTCATGAAAATTTATGTCCAAAGTAGACAATATATCATACCATTGTAGAGACAGGTGGAGGTTATAAGTTTGATTTTTCTAAAAATTAAAAATCACAATCCCATTTTGTTATGGTTTTCACTCATATTAAGGAAACACTTGAATTACCAATCAAATTCTAAAAAGATAACAAGTTTTTTAATATTCTTTTTTAGTTTTGAAATTTGAATTTGAATTTTGAAAATACCCCTGACAGATTTGATAATAAAACAAAGAAAATTTATATGAGGAAGTCATGTTTGTAAGTTTATTCTTAAAAATCAAAAAATAAAAAACTAAGGCCTTGTTTGGTACCATCTACTTTTTTTTTTTTTTAGTTTTTGAAAATTAAATATATTTCCTCTCGATTTTTAACAATAATTTGTATTTTATTTTTTTTTGTAAAAGGTTAAATTCTTAGTCAAATTCAAAACAATAACAGGTTTTTTAAAAAACCCATTTTTTTAGTTTTCAAAATTTAGCTTAGTTTTTAAAACATTGGTAAAAAGTAAATAACATAACAAGAAATTTAGAGGTAAAATATGAGTGTTGTTTAATTTTAAAAAGCAAAAAACATAAAATCAAATAGTTACCAAACGGGGTCTAAATAATTATTAAACGAAGCTAATGAAAGTTAATTTAAACATATTGGTGTCTAACCTCTATTATACACCTTAATCATAAATTCAACTAGCTATAGTGCATTATTGTTGACTTTTTGACCCTTAATCTCAATTACTTAATTTTAATTAAAAAATTAATTAATTAATATTTTGATGATAACAAACATGATTTTTTTACTAATAATTTTATTATTTTGAATAGTCCATAGCATAGACTTCAGAACAATGATTCCAAAGCATTTTGAATCATCAAAATCGAAGTTCAGATGAAAAAGATATAACTATGTGTCATGCTTCATGCAATGTCCATTCATTACTATATATAACTTTTATATATTTGGTAATGAACAAAGCAAACATGCTTCCATACACCCTTATACTATAACACTTATAATATAAAGATGATGCATGTCTATGCTTAATGCATACTTATGTAATTTCAATCATGCAAACTATATCATAACACTTATAATATAGAGATGATGCATGGCCAGTGCATAACCTAAGTTGAGATTTGAACTATATGGCATACCATATGACATATAATCAAACATACATTCTATGTATATTCACCAAAGACTAATAGATCAGGATGATTAAGCCTAAAAAACCGAAAATAAAATTTTATCTGTTACATTAACTCCATCGAGCAAACTGGGTCTTGAACCGCTAAGGCGAAGCCTCCCTGATTGTTTAGCAAACTGGTCGGGTATCCACGATCGTTTAACTACAATCAAGCACCATTTACAATGCGATGAAGTATGAGGCACTCGATCGTTTAGCGCACCAAACATTAATGCATAAGTCTAAACGATCATTTAGACGATGAAGTTACTGTGAAGCACGATCGTCTAGATGATCATATAACAAGCACTTCAGTAACAATTTACTCCGCGATCATGTAGTCAGTGCACGCGCGTCAACATACTGTCGAGTATCCCATACTCAACTATCGCTTACCCCATCGTTTACGTGACCCGACCAATGCATGGTCGTCTTCATCCTGAAGTATAGCGCAACTCCTTGCCTCAAAGCCTCATCGCGAGCGACTCATAGAGACTCAAACACTTTGAATTACAGACTCGATAACAAGTTAATATGCCCAAAAACACAGGGGCCCTTACAATTAACTTTGAATGTAAAAGAATTAAATAACCAGAGGCATCATCCCAGAAAACTCCATTAATCCACATCCACAAAACTATTTAACAATTAAACAGAATGCAGACGTGCTTTACCCACCGAGAATGCAAATGCTATTCTATACAACAATGGATTTGGAATATCAAAACCTGTCTCTGATACCAATTGAAGGAACTCTTATCAAATAGTACCTATGAGTGGAAGCAAGATTGTTCCAAATTCATTGTGACAGAAATACCGCATTTACAAACATACATACAAGTTATCCATTTACTAACAAATTACGACATGCTTTTAACTATAAATAAGAAAGGAACGAGAGACGTACCTCTGGAAGAAATTTTCTTCCCTTGATCTCTCGCTCTCGTTAAGACCAGCAACTTCTCGTTGTCGTTGTGAATGCCAAGGCAATCGTCCACCAAATCTCGCTGTCGCTCACCACCGAATGGTCTTCTACACGAACAGATAACAAGGAGGACACCACCACTCAGTAATCTCGGTATTCTCGGAGTGAGAATCCAGGAGGTGTAGGCTCTGTTGGATTTGGTAGAGGGGACGAGGAAACTACGATCGTTTACAACGACCAAGCAAGTGGGAGAGAATTTGTATCTATCGTATAGACGGGTGATTGATCATTTAGCAAAGAGTGCACGATCGTTTAGTAAATCGGGGCTGATCGTTTAGGTAAACTCGCTCTCGCGTGTGATCGTTTAGAAAATGCTATACGATAATTTAGGAAAACTTGAGCTATCGTGTATGCTCTCATTAGCTAGAAGATGGGCAATGTACTAATCGTGAAACGATTATCCGATCTCTTTGCAAAATGAAAACTAATTTTATTTTATCATTCAATTACGAAAACTGAATGCAACTTCCCACTATCTCATACGGTTATGGAGAAAAACCACCAACAATTATCTCATAATTTTTTAATTAAAAAATAAATATAATCATATTATATTTATAACCTATAGTTTTAATATCACATCATATTCAACATATAAACCATAGTCATTTTTTCCTCCACTAGATATAAATCATATTTATATCCTTTTCCTTCAATTAATGTATCTCATACATCATGTCAACTATATTATATATAATTGACCTGTTTAATCATATCATATATAATCAAACTCCCTCTTGTCAATTTGAACACTTCAAATTGACCCAAAAACTGATTCTTAACTTGAATTCATTGAGCTACCAAGGGGACCTTATGGACCTGTGGTTTGAAGCTCCAACAGTACGTGAATAGCTGACTAAACTCTTTAACCACAAGATCCACCATCCGTTAATTGCCAGACATTCCACTAAAGATCGACAACTGCACTCTTCTCACCACAGATATATTTCTGTGTCCATCGGATATAACCAATCAACAGTACGATAACCCTTCACAAATGCTTGTAAGTACAGTTGGACCAATTTACCGTTTTGCCCCTATAGTTACATCTAACTCCTTAAGTACCACTGACCCCTCTAATGAACAATACAACCTAGTCCTACTATGTGTGGACACCTCTCGGGCCATGAGAAGGTGTGTGGCGCCACATCGTTCAAGCCCCGGGATCAGCTCTTAAGGGAGCAATCTATCTACTTACCGAACAATACAACCTAGTCCTACTATGTGTGCACACCTCTCGGGCCATGAGAAGGTGTGTGGGGCCACATCGTTCAAGCCCCGCCATCAGCGCTTAAGGGAGCAATCTATCTACTTACCCCTGCTTCGGGGAATGAGTGAATTTCATCTTGTGTAGCTAAGTTCACAGCTCCCAAATCAGACGAATCCCTAAAGTGATAGGTTTGAGTTGGCAATCTGGCCACTCGCACCCATGCAAATCAAAGGACCGCCCCTCAAAGACAGAAGTTCCCAACTCACTCAGGATTAAGGCCATATTACTTATGGTCATCCTAGTGAAGTGAAGTCTCTGTCATGAACGATGTTATATAACGAGGCTATAACACTTCGTGGTCCAGTCTTATATAAATTCGTTTGTATAGGAAGCCCCCGCTCGAATGTCTCTACATGAATGATCAAGATCAGACCATCTATAGCAAGTCACAACACTTGTAACTCTTCTACAAAGTGGACCGCATCCGTAGTGTCACCAGGATAAGGTTTCCCTCCTATATCTATATACTACAAACCATTTTGGTTATCACTTAAAGCATGATCCACCTATATGTCTCCACATACATGCTTAAGTCACAACGACAACCAGAGATCTTAGTTTATTGGTTTGTGGTAAAGCAAATAAAACATCTCATGTTTCATAGACAATAGTGAAGAAAATATCTTATATTATTACATCACAAGCATTTGTTCAATAAAATATTTACAAACTACAGGACCCAACGAGAGTTTAGGGCATTAATCCCCACAAGAGCATTATGACAAACCTAGTAGCAAATTGAATTGTTGAAGGTCAATCTACTTCTAGACCTCCTTATTTTGATGGTTCAAATTATGCATATTGGAAAGCTAGAATGAAAATTTATTTGTAATCAATTGACTATAATTTGTGGTTAATTGTTGCTAAAGGTCCTTATGTACCCATGAAAAAGGTTCATAATGTTGATAAGCCTAAATTAGAAGAAGAGTATGATGAAAATGAAATGAAAAAGTGCATGAAAATGAAATGAAAAAGTGCTCTTTTAGTGCTAAGGCTATTAATTGTTTGTATTGTGCTTTGAGCAAAGATGAATTTAATAGAATATCCATGTGTTCTTGCACTCAAGAAATTTGGAATACTCTTGAAATTACTCATGAAGGAAGAAATCAAGTTAAAGAGTCTAAAATTAGCATACTTGTTCATAACTATGAATTATTTAAGATGGATGCTAATGAGTCTATAACGGATATGTTTAATAGATTTACTAACATTATCAATGCTTTGAAGAGACTTGGTAAAGTCTATACAACATCCAAAAATGTTAGAAAAATTCTTAGGTCTCTACCTAAGACTTGGGAAGCAAAGGTGATGGCAATTTAAGAAGCAACAGATCTCACTAAACTTCCATTGGAGGAACTCATTGGTTCACTCATGAGTCATGAGATCACTAGGAAGGAGTACTTGGAGGATGAGTCCAAAAAGAAGAAGAGTATTGCATTAAAGACCATCTACTTGGAAGTTGACTCCGAAGATGAGGATGTCCTTGATGAAGATGATGTCACCCATCTCTCATGTAAGTACAAAAAGTTCATTAAGAGGAAAAAACAATTCAAGAAGCACCTATCAACCCAAATAGAGTCAAAAAATGAGAAGAGCAAAAAAGATGAGGTGATTTGTTATGAATGAAAAAGTTGGGTCATATAAGAATGGATTGTCCATTCCTCAAATCATCTAAGAAATCCAAGAAGAAGGCGATGAAGGCTACTTGGGATGATAGTAGTGAAAGTGAAAATGGAAGTGATGATGCTGAAGTAGCACACCTTGGTCTCATGGCTTATAGCAACAAAAATGATGAACTTGATGATGAGGTAACTCGAGAAGCTCCTTCTTATGATGAATTGTTTGAAGCTTTTGACCGTATGCAAAATGACGTAGAAAAACTTAGCTCAAAATATGTTGTGTTTAAGAAGAAACACAATACGTTGACTAGAGAAAATAAGTCTTCACTTGATGAAATTCCTTACTTTAAAGAGAATGAGCATGTTGTACAAATTGATGGAATAAATGCCTCTTGTGATAAGCATGTTTGTGATTATGAAGAGAAAAATGTATTGCTTGATAAAGTTAAGTTTCTTGAGTAAGATGGTTATGAAAAGTATAATTTGATTAAATCACTTAAAGAAAAAGAATTAAATGTCTTGCAAGAACTTGATAAAGCTAAAGAGTCTATTAAAAAGCTGACAATAGGTGCTCAAAGATTAGACAAGATAATTGAAGTAGGCAAGCCTTTTGGTGATAAAAGAGGTTTAGGCTATATCGATGAATATTCTACTCCTTCAAGTTTTAAAACTATATTTGTTCAAGGATCTTCTATTGTGCCTAATTTGCCTAATGTTGTGTCTAATAATGCTAAATCTAGTTTCGTGCCTAAATGTCATAATTGTGGCGTTGAAGGTCATAATAGACCTAAGTGCTTTAAATTGAAGTATGGTCACGCTACTTCTTCAAGAAGAAACTTTTCTCAAAGAGCAAAGTTTTACAATGCCCCAAGAAAGAATTTCTCTAAGAAGAGTGAAGTGCATAAATTTGTTGTTAGAAATAAATCCTTGCATAATGTTGTTTGTTTTTCTTGTGGCAAGTATGGATATAAAGCTTATTCTTGTTACTTATCTAGTTCCAAAACTTTTAATGCTAATGCAAATATGAAATGGATCCCTAAGTTTGTAAATGCTAACACTATTAGACCCAAACTTGAATTTTTTGTTTGTAGGTTTGTTTGAATGCCTCCAAGAGAAATAAGTGGTACTGGGATCGTGGTTGCTCAAGGCACATGACCGGAGACCAATCCAAGTTTATTTCTTTCTCCAAAAAGGATGGAGACATGGTAACTTTTGGTGACAACAAGAAAGATAAAATTGTTGGCAAGGGTAATGTAGGCATGACTCTTCTATTTCAATTGAAAATGTGCTTTTAGTTGATGATTTAAAGCATGATTTACTTAGTATTAGTCAATTGTGTGATAAAGGATATAGAATTGTGTTTGATAAAAAGAATTACATCATTGAAAATGCTTGGGACAGAAAAGTCATATTTGCTGAAAATAGGGATGACAATGTGTATACCTTTGATTTGAATGATTTTCCTATTAATGATAAATGTTTATCGGCTTTGCATAATGATTCTTGGTTATGGCATAGAAGACTAGGACATGCTAGCATGCACTTAATTTTCAAATATTTTCAAAAATTCTTTGGTTAGAGGTCTTCCTAAATTTAAATTTGAAAAAGATAAAGTTTGTGATGTTTCAAATGGGAAAACAAACTAAGTCTTCTTTTAAATCTAAAAATGTGATTTCTACTACTAGACCCCTACAACTATTACACATGGACTTATTTGGCCCTTCTAGAATTGCTAGCTTTAGAGGAAATTATTATGCATTTGTGATAGTTGATGATTTTTCTAGATTTACTTGGGTTTTGATGATAAAACATAAGAATGGAGCTTTGAAAAGTTTTATTAGTTTTGCTTAAAGAGTTCAAAATGAAAAAAAGATTTTTTATTTATTAAATTAGGAGTGATCATGAAGGAGAATTTGATGTTATGCTTTTAAATATTTTTGTGAAGAAAATGGTTTTACTACTTGCTACGTTTTAAATAGATTTTTAATTAGACCATCTTTAGATAAAACTCCTTATGAGCTTTGACATGGAAAAATTCCAAATATTGGGTATTTCAAAGTTTTTTGTTGTAAATGTTTTATTTTGAATAACAAAGAAAAGCTTGAAGAGTTTGCTTCTAAAACGGATGTTGGTATTTTCCTAGGATATTCCTCTACTAGTAAAGCTTATAGAGTTTTCAATAAGAGAATTTAGTCATTAAAGAATCTATGCATGTTGTGTTTGATGAATCATGTAATAATATTTCTAATGAGTCTATTTGTAGTGATGATTTAGAAAAAGATTTTGGAGATTTACTTATTAGTGATAAAGACAAATAAATTATCTCAAGTATGCAAGAAGTGAACATCAATGATAAGAAGGAAGATGATTCTTCATCTATGCCTTAAGAATGGAGATATACTTCATCCCATCCTAAGGATTTGATTCTTGGTGATTCCAATCAAGGTGTGAAAACTTGTTCTTCTCTTAATTTATTTAGTAATCTTGCTTTTGTTTCTCAAATTTAACCTAAAAGTTTTAAAGATGTCGAATATGATGAGTTTTAGATTTTAGCTATGCAAGAAGAATTAAATCAATTTGAAAGAAACAAAGTTTGGGAATTAGTCCCTAAGCCTTCTAAGCCATCTATAATTGGAAGTAAATGGATATTTAGAAATAAAATGTATGAGAATGGAAATATCATTAGAAATAAAGCTAGATTTGTAGCTCAAGGTTATTGTCAAGAAGAGGGTATAGATTATGAAGAAACTTTTGCATAGGTTGCTAGATTAGAAGCTATTAGAATGTTACTTGCTTTTACCTCTTTTAAGAATTTCATTTTGTATCAAATAGATGTGAAAAGTGCCTTTTTAAATAGTTATATTATGGAGGAAGTTTATGTACAACAACCATCGGATGATATTATATTTGGTTCTATTAATCCATCTTTTTGTGAAGAATTTTCTTAGTGTACGTATAGTGAGTTTGAGATGAGTATAATGGGAGAACTTGGTTTCTTCCTTGGACTCCAAATCAAACAACTCAAGGATGGTATCTTCATAAGTCATGAAAAATACACGGATTTGCTAAAGAGATTCAAATTCAATGAAGGTACAATTGGCAAAACTCCAATGAGCACTACTACTAAACTTGACAAAGATAAAAAAGGTAAATGTGTGGACATAAAGACTTATCAAGGTATGATCAGATCTTTATTTTATTTGACCGCTGGTAGACCCGATATCATGTTTAGTGTATATCTATGTGCTAGATTTCAAATATTGTCCTAAGGAATCACATTTGCATGCCGTTAAAAGAATATTTAAATATTTACTTGGAACTATTGATGTAGGTTTGTGATATCCTGGAAATGTTGAATTTAATTTGATGGGATATTCCGATACAAATTTTTTTGGTAGTTTACTTAACTGTAAGAGTACTAGTGGGACTTGCCAATTTCTTGGTAGTTCCTTTGTATCTTGGTTTAGTAAAAAGTAAAATTCGATTGCTTTATCCACTACCGAAGCTGAATATATTGTGGTTGCTAGTTATTGTGCACAAATTCTTTGGATGAAACAAACTCTTTGTGATTTTGTATTAAAATTTGATAGTGTGCCCATATTTTGTGATAATACTAGTACTATTAATTTGACTAAAAATCATATCCATCATTCTAGGACTAAGCATATTAATATTAGACATCATTTTGTTAGAGAACATGTGCAAAATGGTAAAATTACTCAAAGTTTTGTGAGCTCTAACAATCAATTAGCATATATTTTTACCAAGTTTTTGAACGAAGAAAATTTTTGCAAAAATAGGCTTGAGCTTGGTATTATTCGGTGTAATGCATCTTGATTTTATATCTTGATATTAATATTGATAGGGAGAGAATTAGAATATTTGTATATGTTATATTTTTAGGGGGAGCACTTGTATGTTTATTGTTCTTTTTAATGATTTCAAAGAGGGGGAAGTATAAGAAAAATGTGTTGTGATTGTATTGGACGATTGTTTCTATTGAATGTATTATTTAGGAGGAGAATTAGTTAAAGGGAAGAAGTTAATTCTTTTGAATGAATTTCAAGCATGATCTTTGTAGTGATAGGTGTATAATTAATATTAAAATTACTTGTTAATCATATGTATTTCTATGGTCATGTGCATTTCAAGTTATTTTTCTTTTATGGTTTGTCATCATAAAAAAAAGAAGATGGTTGGCTTTTTGGCCCTTAATCTCAAATTAATTAACTTTAATTAATTAATTAATTAATATTTTGATGATAACAAACCTGATTGTATTTATTAATAATTTTATTATTTTGAATAATCCATAGCTTAGAGTTCATAACAACGATTTCAACATATTTTGAATCACCCAAATCGAAACTCGGATGAAAAAAGATATAATAAAAAGAAGCGTAATGGAAAAAACATCCGAATGGTGACATAGAGAATTAATCATCAAATTTGACCAATTAGAGATTGCCATTTGGAGCTATAGAGTGAGTGACACATGTGACTTTAAATTTGCAATTAGTGAATTTTAGTTTTTATTGAAAGAAAAAAGAATTAAAAGAAATTGATTTTGTAAAAAAAATTATTTTGTTAAATAAAAAAATGAATTTAATACTATTTTATGTTTATATCTTACGGCTAGTTTTTTTATAAAAGGTTGACTATTGTTTTTTTGTTGGGTTTTAAAAGAAATGATTTTAAAAGATATATATTATTATATTGTTATTTTTTTGGTCTAATGGCTTGTTTAGTTTAAATCTCCACAATTCAATTTAACTTTTTGAACCATCCAATGACCCAAATTAAAATCCACTTTTTGCTACTTTCCTCTCCTTTTATACTTCATTTTCTCTAAAATTATTTCAAATTTTCACATTTAACAATCCTCAAAATTAGCAACAAAAAAGAAAAAGCCACCATTATTACTCTCTCTACAAACTTCACATTTTTTTCCTTTTCATCTTATTATTGAGAGAAAATTCTGTTGTATTATGAGGATAAAGTGTGTGAGCTCAAACTTGTGTACCCCACTCTTTTTAGAATGTTTTATTATGTGATTTAAAGCTTAAAAAAACATTTTATTGTGTGATTTAAAGCTTAAAAAAATATTGTAATGGTTGGATTTTAACCCGTGGAAAGGATCGGGTTTTCTTTTGAACCTGTAAAAGGAGCAAGCCGTTCGACTCTCATCCATGGAAAGAGTCAAAAGAAGATTGTTTTTAATCGAAATTCTAAAAGGTGCTTGAGAAAGTGGATGTAGGTCATCTATGACCAAATTATAAAAATCATGGTGTCTTCTTCTCTAACGCTTTCCTAGTTATTTTTGCATTTAATTTTAATTGTTTGCTCTTGTTGATTGATATTGGTTGAATAGATTATCATATACTTTTTTTTAATCAATATTGTTATTTAATATCAATAGGGTTTTGTTAATTTAATTTTAAAATTGTCTAATTAGATCAAATTGAGCATACTTCAGAAGAAATTTAATTAAACCCTATTCACCCATCCTTTAGGGTTGTTATACCGATCCAACAATTATAATTTCAAGATTTGAACTTCCATACTCATATTGGTTGAACTAAAATAAAAGTTTTCGTAATCAAATTTATTGAATAGGCATTATAATTTAGTTGTGGAAGCTTAAACATCAAACACAAATAAACTTGCATAAGTTCAAGAACAAGCTAACATTTAGATTGTGTCATTAAAAAAAAAAAAGAAAGGAAAAAAAAAAAAGCCAACACAATAATAGAAAAGGATGAAGATATATAAATCTCCAACATGTCACACGAACATTAAATATAATTGGCATTGTTGGTTGATTGAAGTATCATACCATAAAAAAATACATATTATTAATATAAAAAAATCAATTCAACCTAAAATTAAAAATTTCAAGTAATTGAAATTTTAGAAGTTTTAAGTTTGTATTAGATGACAAAGATTTATAAGACACGAAATTAAAATTTGAAAATCTATTTGATAAATATTTGGTTTTTAAAACATTAAGTATATAGACATCATTCCTATTAATTAATTTTTATGTTTTATTGTCTATATTTTAGGAGTGTTTTGAAAATCTAGGTCAAAACATGAAAACTAAAAATGTAGCTTTTAAAATTTATTTTTTTAAAAAAAATTGACTAAGAATTCAAAATATTATTTATATACGAAATATGAAAATTATGATTAAGAAATTGGGAGAAAACAAGCATAATTTAAAAAGAAAAAAAATTGATCAAACAAAGAACTATTATTTTTTTTTTCCTTGTGATTTTCAATTTTTACCAACTTAAATACATAGCTGAACTGTAGAGATGGCAACGGGACCGGGATAGGACCGGGATGCATTCCCCATTCTCGTCCCCGTGGGGATTTTTAATCTCCGTTTCTGTCCCATTCTCCATTTTGGGGAATCGGGCTCGGGGTCGGAGAATCACGATCGGAGATTTGGGTCCCCACGGAGAAAAATTTCCACTTTTATTTTATTTTATTATTTTATTATTTATTATTTAAAATTAACTAAAATTAGTATTTATATTGAAATTTTGAATTTTATGTAATAAAATTAATACTATTGTTAGATATATTTGTTTAAATTAATAATTAAAAAAGTATTTAAATATTTTTTATTATAAAATTATTATATTAAAAAAGAAAAAACTAATCGAAACAGTAGCTAGCTACTGTTTTTAGTAGTTATATATATATATAATAATTAAAATAAAAAAAAATTATAATTAAAGTAGTTTTTATATTATTTAAGTTTTTAAATAATAATAATAATAAAATAACAATAATTTATATTTATTATTATTATATTATATATTATTAATTAAAAAATTGGGGTTGGCTGGGGATCGGGGACGGGGCGGGGATCCCCTTCCCATTTAAATCCCCGATTGACCCCATACCCGATCAAATAAAGGATTCCTGACCCGACCCGTGGGAAATTTTGCTGTTCCTAAGTTGAAGTCAATACCACACTCTTTGGGTACCAATTTTTATAGAAAGTTTTAAATAATTTGTACTCTAAGATTAATTTTGAAACTTTTTAATAATTTAGTCCCGTTTAATAACTATTTGGTTTTTTATTTTTATTTTTTTTAAATTAAGCCTATTTCATCCACATTTCTTACAATGATCTGCATCTTTTTTAAATACAATAGTTGTAATTTTTTAAATAAAATTAAACATATTTCATCTCAAGAGTCACGAACCACCAATCATGTATCGATGGTAGTTTCTCCCATCTATATCAGTTGCAAATGTATTGATCTTAATATTTTTGTTTTTTTAAGATGAAGCCTATCAAATAGGAGTTGTCTTTCTCTTCTTCATTTTAGAGGAGAGTCACTCCAACTACTATGGATTGAAAATTTTGATTTGGCGAATATTCCATGTGCTCCCATCCCACCGATCTATCTGAAACAAAGAATGTGGAGGTCACTAGCCGAGTGGGTGTTATCTTTTTGTGAAGAGTAATCGTTCATGTAATTTCGTTACTCAAACTCTTGCCCAAGCTATTTTTAGTCTTTTTAATATCTAGGTTACTTCGTATTGTACTTAGTTGTTGCTTTAATGAAATTCATCTTAATAATAATATATATAACAAAGGTAAAAAATCATTTCGACAAACCCTAATAATTTTATTATTCAAAACAAATCGACGCTGTGGGTGTTGGCCATATAGTTTTGTCTGGGCACGACGTGTCGCGTCAAACTTGTACGGCTAGCATTTCCGTCATGTCGTTTTCACTATTAAATCTGGCTGGGCCCCACTCTCTAGTGGTTCGGTCTGTTTGGACATGAAAAGAAAAATAATAATAAAAACAAAATTATTATTACTATTATTTCCAAACTGTTCAATTTGCTTTTTCTTTTATCTCCAAATAATTTGTATGATTTTCCTTTCCAAAACAAAAAAAGTGATCTTATTTTCCTCAAAAATAAAACAAAATAATTATTTTTTATATAATAGAATAACAACCACCCATTTCGTACTTCACTACCCTTTTTATACATTTGCTTTTTTCTCCTTTTTCTTCTTCCCTTTTCCTTTTTTTTTTCTTTTGATTCAATTATATACTTTATTTTTTTTATGACTCTCTAATAAATTTTCTGTAAAATTATAAAAAATCTTAAACTTTATATTTTGTGTAAAAAAATATCCCTGACGTTTAAAAGTTTTAATAATATTGTTAAAGTTTTAAAAGAGTTTAAAAATATCCTAACGGTTAGTTTTGAATGAAAATTGTTTGTTTCGTTTCAAGAATACTCATGAACTTTCAAATTTTTTTTAAAAATATCCTTAAAATTTATAAATTAAAAAATTTTCTTCCTATTAGTATATGAACATAAACCATTATACTCTCTTTGAAAATAAAAAAAATAAAAAAATAAACAAAATCTAAACTTTCAAAAGTTGCATTAGAATCCTAACCTTCCAAACAAAGTAAAAATGCCCGTACTTTTTATCTACATCCCATCTGTGAAACCCAGAACTCATTTTCCCTTATAGTATAAAATAAAAGGAATTAACTGAGAATTAAACTCTAGGATAAGAATAGGAAGATCCCTAAGTGATGAAAAGAATTTAAGTACTTTGGAAATAAACCCTACTGTGAAATTGACTAAGTGTTGGACTAGGCTTTGCCATGCGTTGGCCATAAAATTTTGGAGAGATTACTTGGGCAAAGGAAGAGGGTGAAGTAGGGTCAAAAGTGATGCATGCGGCAACCGCTGCTCTTGGAGGTTAGACCAACGCATAGGGTTCGACAAATGTGTTGGATACGTTGGATGCGGTGGTATGCGTCCATACGGCTGAAGGAAGACAACTGAAAGTGATGCGTTGGAAGGTTGGGGTGGCGCGAGGGCAGGCGATGCAAAGGGCATGCGGGCGCGAGGGTATGCGAGGGCGTGGGGCAAGGCATGCGCTGGGGGATGGCATGCGGCGATAGAGGTAGACGCGATGGACCAAGCGACCGTCCCATGCGCGATGCCATGCGGCCGTCCCATGTGTCGATGCCATGCGACCGTCCCATGCGTCGATGCCATGTGGCCGTCCTATGCGTCGATGCTAGGCGACCATCCCATGCGTCGATGCTAGGCGGCCATCCCATGCATTGATGCCAAACGACCGTCCCATGCGTTGGTGCCGTGTGACCGTGCCATGCGTTGGAAGTAGATGATGGCATGCACGATGAATACGTTGGACGTGGCAACTTTGCTAAGGCATAGGCCATGCAATGGGAAGAGCTAGGTTGGACGCATGGTGGTTTGCTCTTGCGATTGTTAAGACTCGCGGTGACAAAGTGAGTTGGGTTGCGTTGTAGAAGATGCGATGGTGTTAAGTTGAAAACCAAGTGGGGCCAAGGGTTGCTATGCGTTGATGATAAACCATGCGTTGGTGATACACTATGCATTGATGATATACTATACATTGATGGGCTACTATGCGTTGATGGTACACTATGCGTTGATATCCAAGGCTAGCAGTATGCATTGAAAAAGGTGTGTTGGTCATCACCCTAGTTGAACGCATATTGAGTTGGGTGGATGTATATGAAGGATAAGCGCATATGGAGAATGAACGCATATGGAGGACGTCATCAGACATGTGGCTTGCTAGGAAGGAATCTTAAGCCGTAAGGAAATGAGGTGGGTGCATGAGTAGACATGCAAAATTAAGCCCCAGGCGTTGGCTATGGGAGAAAAGGACACTTAAGGTTGCATTGATCAAAAGTTGCAAGGTGAAGACACCTCAAAGTAGGAGGTGGAGTAGAAGTTGGCAGATGTTAAGGAAAACACTTGGATTTGGCCAGAGGAGGAGGTGTCGGATAAAGAAGAGTGTTGAGCGCCTATAAAAAAGGGAGGACGCCTCACTTCGACCTACACATCAATTTTGTAATTAAAGATTACAAAGAGAGGGAAACATAAGAGAAGGGAAAACAGGTTTTGTGTCGGAGGTGCAAGCAAAAACACAAAGGGAGCAGAACTGTACGGACAGACGTATAGGCCAACTTTAAACAAGAAGTTCTTCCAAACTACTCGTGCAAATCAGGTGATTCTTAAACTAAAAGCTTCTAAATTAAGTGTAGCTTCAGTGTGAGGGCTGCCTCAACGAAATTCTAACTCTAAGGCTGTCAAAATCAAGGAAAACCGAGAGGTGCTCACCAATGAGGAGACAGTCGGGCCAGGAGGAATAAACTTGAGACTCGGAACTTTTGTCTAGGAATTTGAAGGTGAAACTTTAAGATATTATGACATTTTCAAAAATTTTTGAAGAAGGGAATGTTCTGAGATAAGGCCCAAAAGCATTAGTAATCTAAGCTTAAAACTGAAAAAGGGTCCAACGTTGAACAAGGGAAACCGGGTGAACTGCGAAGGAAGTTCTCAACAACTCATTGTGAGTGTTTTCTTCGTTTGTTCTTTTGAGCATATTGCGAATTAATATGCTGTAGGTTATGCTATGAGATATGTATGATTTTGGGATAGTCAGAAGGTCTAAGGACCTAGAACCTGAGCCCAGAATGAATCCTTACAGGATGGTCAGGGGACCGAGGAGTCTAGTGCCTGAGCCTATGGGATAGAAAATCCTTGAAATGGGATGGTCAGAGGGCCGACGGGCCTAGTTTCTAAGCCCATGATAGGGAGAGCTATGTACACATAGGTTGATATTGCAGTTATGATATGTTAACCATCTATTGTGTGTGTAGGTGGATTTGTGAAAGCTTCATGATATGGTGGAGGTTCGCTTAGGAACCTCATGATTTTATTTGTAGAAAATTTGTATTTGTGTTACCACTCATTGAGCTTTGTAAAAGCTCATGGTTTATCTCTATGTTTATCTTGCAGATAGCTGACGAGTCTAGGTTGCGGTGTTGGTTAAGGTCTACCACAAATTTAGAAATAGTTGAAATGAAATGGGGTTGGTTGTTGAAATAGGGTTTTCATGTAAATGTAACTTGAATTTGTAAACTAGTTTCCAATAAAAGAATGTGACATCTCCCGCTGCAGACATAATAAAAGAAACTAGTAGATTAGCCAAAGTATTGTCAGTTAATATCATGCCTCACCTTGGGCTCAAGAGCACGGACTCGGGGCAGGGTGTGACACCATCACTTAGGGGTGTTCATGGGTTGGATTGAAAGACTTTTTAGACCCAATCCAATTGTTCGGGTTGTAAATTTCTTCAACCAAACAATCCTTATTAAAAAATGAACCCAACCCAACCTAACCATGAAATATTTGCATTGGGTTGGTTCGGGTTAATTGGGTCATTTGTTTAAAAAAAAATTTCTAAAAAGAAGTACAACGTAAATATGTAAAAATCTTATTTAATTATTTTCATATATTGAATTAAAATTAACAACCCAATTTCAATTTATATAGTGAAAATTTTCTTTCTAAAGTGCAAAGAAACTACTTTTAAGAGTTGTTGAAGAATAAATTATAAAAAAAGTATTTGAACTAAATAAAATTAAAATCAATATATGTATAAATAATGTGTTATATGTAATAAAAAAAAATATACTTTAAAGTTAATAATAAACTCGGGTTGGTTCGGGTTGGTTTAGGTTATATTAGGTGAACCCATGAACCAACCCAACCCATAAAATTTTCATTTATTTGAACCAAACCCAACCCAAATGAGTTGATAATCTAACCCAAACTGCACGGGTTGGGTTGAGTTGATCGATTTTTTCAGATCATCGGGTTTTTTGAACACCCCTACCATCACTCCCTTTTTCATTTTTTGTCTCTCTCCTACTTCAATCTATGACCTAATACTTGTTTATTTTTCCTTTTTTTTTTCTCCGATCTCTTCTTCAATATCTTTTTACTTCCATTCTTGTTAACTATTTGTCATTTGTTTATCTAAAAAAAATTACTTCATTCAATTTATGTATATAAACTATGACAAGAAGAAAATGAATAATGGAACCAACGATGGACCTTATGACTTAAATGTTTTAGATTGTATGTTAGTAGTTGAATGTATGTTAATAGCCAAATACATCATTTTTGTATTTGGATATTTGTTGTTTACGTAAGTTTTAAAGGGAGATTTTGATTTTAAGATTTTTGTGAGATTTATGCTTCAACTTGAAATTCTGGTTTATATTGGGTTGCTGAGAAAATTGGTGCATAAACATTACACAAATTGAAGAAAAATGAGAGCATCTATATGAAAAAAATAGGTATCTAGATAATTTGTATTAAATTTATTTTTTTCCCAACTCAAGATAACTTCAAATAAACTGGTCTTTATACTAATGGTAAGAGCATTTTTATTTATTTTATTTATTTTTTTTAAAAAAGTTTGAGTATTGATTCAAATTTTGAAAACTCAAGAATATTTTCGAAATGAGGTATTAATGGTTTTCACTCATATAATAACAATAATGGTATAATTGAACTTTTATTTAAAGTTTAGAGGTATTATTGAAACTTTTGAAAGTTGAAAGGTATTTTTGAAACAAAGTACTAAAGGTTTCCATCTAAAACTATCACGGTAGGGTTTTTTTTTTTTAACTTTTTATTTCTTTTTAAGTTTAAGGGGTTGGTTATTTCATGGGCATCCTAGATTTCTATGGAGTGAGCATTTGGATTGTAGTGTTTGTTTTGCGATATTATAAGATGCCTTCCCATGTGGAGATTATTGGGATGCCCTTACGAAGGACATCTCAGGAGTTTTGGATGCTCTCTTGAAATATTGGTTTTTCGGATTCCCATATTGAGGGCATTCTCATTGATAAAAACAATTATGTTATATAAATTAAAATTATATTAAATTAGTTATAAATTAATAAATATTTCTAAAGGCATTCTTGAAACATTATGTAAATTTAAGACATTACTAAGTAGAAAACCTACAAACCAAACAAAGTTATCAAAGTATTCCCAGATATCTGCAAAAATATTCCTACAATTAAACATGGTTATTTAAAGATAATGGACATCTATAATTTCGGGCATATAAAGATTTTGGTTACTACATTCTCGAAAAACAAATGGCCTCAAAGAGCGTTATATATTGAAACTTTTGAAAATTCAGGGATATTTTCTACACAAAATACAAAGTTCAAGGGTATTTTCTATAATTTAGTCTTAATTTTTAGGACTGATTGGAGATGCTTAGTTTGTTAAATAGTATGTGGTTATTATAATATGTTGTGGAGTTGTATAGTTTGTGTTTATTATTCAACTATTTTAGTCTGGCTTCAAATGGTATGTGTTTGAGATACAGATGATTTTAGTCTAGACTTAGAAAGTCTGTGTTTAGAGTGCAAAATATTCTAGTCTAGGCCCAGGAAGTTTGTATTTAGGGTGCAATTTTTTTTTTTTTTTAATTCGAGTTCAGGTTGGGTTGTTGATTTCTTTAACATAGAGTTCTAAGTATGGATTAGGGTTTAGGGTTTTATTTTTGTTCTTTTTAAATATATATTTTTTCCTTTTTTTTTCTTGGGTATTGTATTATGCAAGTTTTGATACTTTAAATATCATATTTTGTAAATAGAAATAAAAAGATTTGTTGTAACAATTTTTAAAAATTTGTTAGAATTTAAGTTACATTATTGTCGGTAATTTTAGAGATGTACCAATACCGTTAAACATGCACAAAAGATGTGAGATTAAGCTAAAAATTCATATAATTGATTAAGCATAAAATTCCATATTTGGAGGTGTATAAAAGCAACCAATTTTCTAACTCCATAATATTGCACACCAACATATATCTCAGAGTGATCATTACTACAAAACCGGGCTTTGATGTTGGTTTAAAACTGACATTATAGGGGTAAAATGTCGTTGAAAACTGATATCGAAGATTGTGTTATAAAAGGTCTTTGATGTCTATTGTCTTTAATGTCGGTTTAAAACCGACATTATAGATGACAAAGATTTCAATGTCAATATTCAACCGACATTGAATACTATCTTCAAAGTTGGTTTTCAACCGACAATGAACATCATCTTTAGTATCGGGTTTTCACCTAGGTTTTATCGATAATTGTCCATGGTTAAATGTATGTCATTGTTTGTTATTCAAAAATTAAAAATACATATGCACTTTTTTTTTTGTTTACGCAAGTGCAAATCAATAATAAAATCTTTTATTGGTACATGCACAAAATAAAATCTCAATTGCTATTATATATACAACTAGGGATGACAAAATTTCTCGTGGGATCCAGTCCCTACAGGTCCCCAACCCAATCAGGGCAGAAAATCCCCAATTTGACTAAGGATGGGGTCAAACCAGAGGCGGAGACGAGGAGAAGATTCCTCGCCTCATCCTCGACCGCGAACCCGATCCCCAATACCCGCTCCGATTTTTTAATTGTTAATAATAATAATAATAATAATAATAATAATAATATATTATTGAATTAGTATGTTTAAGTTTTTTTCTTTTTTAATTTTAAAAATCAATATAATAAATTTAATTTTTATTATTATAATAAAAATATGTAATGTTTAATTTAAACAACTATGTGTAACATAATCACTAATTCCTATATAAAATTTACAATTTCAATATATAAATATTAATTTAATTAATTTTAAATAATAAAATAATAAACTAAAAAGCGGAGATTTTCCCCGCGGGGACCGCGATTCCTCAAACGGGGATTCCCCATCCCCGACCATGACTCCCCAAAACGGGGAAAATGGGGCGGAAAACAGGATTCAAATCCTCTCAACGGGGACGTGATATGGGGAATAGATCCCCACAGCGGCCCGACCCCGTTACAATCCCTATATACAACTCAACTTTAAACAAACCCAAAAATTAACTAATTCACAACAAAGAAAATAAAAAATTGTTTAACCTACCTATCAACAAATAGTCGTGCAACTTCCTGCAAATCTATAGGTTTTCCCTGCAAAAAAAAAAAAAAAAACATGCATTTTCTTAGCATATCAGAAACTACAATTAAAAAGTAAACATCATTGCAAACGTTTAATGGATTATTTAACATGATGTTTTAACTAACCGAGATATTTTAAAATTTCTTCTTCATTTCTTTAGAAAAATTTATAAACTTATAAACACAAATAACTTAATGAAAATCATAAATGAATTTTATGGAACCAAACAATTAACCTTGTCAAATCTAAGAGAAAAGACACTAGTACAAAATTGGGCTATAGTAGCCGTGAGCTCTTAACCATGGGCTATAGAAGAGAGAGAAAACAAATAAGTGGAAGAAGAATTTAGAAATTAATATTTAAAAATTATTTTATAAATTATTGAAATTAATATGTAGAATGAGATCTTAACCAAACACTATGCAAGATTTAGAATAAAAAAAAATTAGAAATTTAGAAACGATTTTGACAACAAACAACTTTAGTAGTTGACATCTCTACATTGTCCTACTCCATGTTCATAGTTTTTGACGTAAAATCTGCAATTATGCTTAATAAAACAATTAAGGAAGTGGAACTTCAAGAAAGGGAGTCATAACAATATTACATGCAAACTTCAAAGGAAGGAATGACAGAGAAAAAGAAGATAATTACAAATTCAATCCACTAAATAGAGTTTGATAAAACTAGATCAACCTGGACAACAATTTCAAAGTTGAGATCCTTCATCTCTTTATACAGTTTTCACTAGAATTACAAGTAAAAAGTATCGACTTTTACAATCTTATATAACAAACTGTCAAATCTAATTCATCAAAGAAGTTAGACATGTTAAGGGAATTATATAGCTAAAAGATAGCATAAAAAATGCACAATATATTCGTTTGGCATAAAAAGAAAAGAAACCAACCAATTTAAAAATTTAGTGAGAATTTATATACAATTTTTGCATGGCTAAACATATCAAGCAAAGATAGTAGAAATCTTGAATTAAGTGGAAACTTGATCTTTTCTCTATCTTGTTGAGCACCCATGATTGATGAATCAAGCTCGATAGAACCATTATCCACATGCAAAAACCACAAAGGTCATATCAGAAAACTAAGTATATAATTGAGATTTGGTGAGGTTTTGAAGCCAAAATGAGAGAAGTTATAGAAAATTAACGATCTTCCTGCATAAGAATCTTTATTTCACATAAAAAAAATATCAACCAACCTTTCATGTGTCAAGTGAGAACACATGGGAGTGACCATGTCCACCTTCAAAATAAGAAAAACAATTTCTAGACAACAAAAGCTTGAAGCAAGTCACTTTTAGCTTCAAAATTATTGGGCAATGCACCCAAAATGTCGAATTTACTCGTTTAGAGAAAATACACTATTTGATAGTAATAAATTAAAAATCATGTTTTCTCATGCATTAAGCAAATGGTCTCTCCCAATAAAAAAAAAAAGAAAAAGAAAGAGGGGGATACTTACAAATTAATTGGCCTGTACAATTAGTTGAAACACAAATTGAAAATCATCACTCCAACTTCTATTGTTAACCATATAATGTTAGTAACCAAGTTTCCCATATCAGAGGTCATACACTTCAATAGCTAGTCGAAAGCAGTGGTTTACACCTTGCTTCATTTGTCTTCCCATAAGTGAGTTCATAGATAACAATTATTGGATGCAAAATTCTAGGAGGGCAAAAATGATATAGCATTAGCTGTAGTAGCGAAAAATCCTTTAAGTTAACAGAAGAAAGAAAAACATCCATGTATATGATTTTTAATTTCAAAAAGGAAAAAAAAGGACTAAACATCAAATGTAGAGACATAATTAGGTTCATAAGATCTATAACCAATGAGATGTGCAAATATAATATGAGTTTGACAAAAATGAAAAGGCAAATAGAAGGAAAATGACTGTACTCTCTGCTTCGACGATGTTGGAACGAAGCTTGAAGGACATTACTTGAAGAGGCTTGAAACTCGACCGTTTCAATTTGTCTGGTGCTTTCGAACAAGCTGACGAGTTAAGCACTATCAACGCTGAAAGGAAGATTTCCAATGAACAGTTTGAGATCAAGAGCATAGCTAAAATATTCTCCATTAGCCTTAAGAGTGTCTTCTTCTGGCCATAATCGGATTCAGAAAAAACGAGAGGAGAAGGGAGGAGAAACCCTATGACAACAAAGAACGAAAGAATAAATGGAAATGAGATTTGAAAGAAGGCGAATGGAAGAAAGATCGAGAGAGAGGAGTTTGATTTTAGGGTTAGAAAGAGATGGGGTTTTGAGAATTAGGGATGAGAGCGTAAGCGACGGCAGAAGAGTGGGCTGTTAGCATGTATAGTTCACCACCATGATGACTAATATGTATGTATGTATGTATGTATATATGTGTATATATATATATATATATATATATAATCATGATTCTAGAAGAAACTGAGACAGAGTAAGAATAAGGCGAATGTCACGCAATACGCCACATATGACACTATGAAGTTACAGTAGCAAATAGAATGTGTACAGTATGTTTGATAGAAGAGCGACACTCTGGAGAAAGAATCTGATATGAGAGAGCGCATAGAGGATCTATTCTAGGGATTAGTAAATGATGAGCGTATATTTAGATAGAATTTTAGGGTATTTAAACACGTAAAGCACGAAGACAGACCTTATGAGTCGCGTAGCTTATTCTAAAATAAAAAAAAAAGGAGAGTCCTTTGTTATGTATACACGGTTGGAGTGAAAGTTTAATTCAAAACTGATGACAAATCATACGGAAGTAAGTATTATTCAAATCTGAAAGATTCTTTCTAAAAATGATCAAATTTATTAAAATAAGATAAGATAAAAATGAGAGTAGAGCTTAACGAAAATTATGACCCAGTCTATGTTATGGAACTATATCTCATAACAATAGCTTTATAGGGTCGTATGCCATTCTGACTATTGACCGAGTTATATGTTAAACCTCCGAGATTTTTCATCTCTCAAGAGTTTAGTGTTCTATCATTTTAATGTCGTTTTAAGATGTATTATATATAGGTTGATTTCTCAAATTTATTTATTTTTTATTTTTTTATGGTTGAGATGAATATATACTAACCATTTATATATAACACATTTCCGGTTACCTCTAGTTTTAATTCATCACTTGTATCTTCCTAGCTAATAGGACCCAAAATTGAGCTATTTTATATATGTATGTAGGTAGGGGCATTTTTAGCTATGGTTATAGGTTTTGGAAGCAACCACATGGAGATTAACTAAATATGTTCTATCAGTAAGAAGTATTGGGGATAGTGGAGTTATACCCATTAGTTATGTTGGGTTATAATTTATTTAACTCTATATTTTTACTATAATTATATTATATATTGAGTATATAATTATATTATATTAATTCTAACATAGATATCATAGATTATTTATATTTATTTATTAATGAGGGAGTGAATATTTATATTTGCATAAGTTGTTAGGGTGTTCCCGGTTGTGCTCCTCAAATTCATAACACGTTATCAAGCATGAAACTCTTTTATCAGTTTTTCTTTCAGAGGACAATAGTTAAAAGAATGGTGGTTGTCGAAACATGTTTCTCTATAAAGGTTAATATTTGAGAGTGAGAGCTTTCGCATCTTCATTCTTTCGAATATTAAGTTTATTATATTGTATAAACTGAATTAAAATAGTAGTAAAATACATTTGTTTAAATAGATTTCACTTTTGATGAACATTTATTATTATTCTATTTTATACTATTTATTCTCTACACAATAGTTCAAAATCATATTATTTTTAACTGATATAGTGAACTTTTGCCTATATCCAGTTAAGAAGAAAGACTCTAGGAATAAGATAAGAGATTCCTTAGTTGCGCGCAACAGGCGCGCTTGAGCAGTATCTAACAAGACAATATTATATAATTTTATCACATGATAGTAATCCATGATGGGCTATGCTTATATTATAACTAGATATTACATATTTATAGCAGCCAAACCTAACATAGGAGTCATAATTAGAAAAATTTTACTTGGAGAAAGAATAGGGGACTGGTTAATAGGAGTTGGTATAAATTAGACAAAAGGCTTCATTTCTTACACTGCTCATAGACAGAAAAAGGGAAAACTTGCAAATAATTATACATACGTTCAAGGTATCTCCCTCTTTATCGCACATCACTGTATCGTACTCCAGGAATGAGAATACTAACGATGCGAAGTTCTATTGATAATAAACCACAATTAGAACCAAGAAGCGTCACTGCTGGCAATACTCTATCGCTGAAAAATCTATAGAGAATGAGCTTATTATGTATCATTATTTCACTAAAAAGGAGGAAGAGGGAAATTCTGCAAGCTTCCCTAGGGGTCGGATCTGCTAACAGTGTGACTTACAGTTTTTGGAGGTGGGAGATCGAGAGGAGGAGAGGGACTGTGGAAAATTTCTTGTACAGAGATCTTGAGAATGACCACATATAGAGCACCCCCTGTAACAAAATCTTCTGTGAAGAAGAATCATTCATCAACGAAAAACCATTCACTTCCCACATTTTCTAAGAGTATTAAGGGGAGGGAAGTTCTTTTCCTTCTTTTAAAGTTAAAATAAAACTAAATTAAAATTTAAAAACTTAATTCTAATTTAAATAAATACATTATATATATATTATATATATATTAAAATGTTATATCATATATAACACATAACATATAATTTTATATTGTATCAAATACAATATAACCTGTAGTTTTAATTCTCTTATTAATGTATGATATTTAATTTATAAATCTCGTTTATACTAAATTTAATTATATGAATCCAATTCACAGAATTAATATTTGAATCATATTCAAATATTTATTTCCTCTAAAATAAAATTTATATCATAATATATCAAATACATTATAGTAATTATATCATATATAATTAAATTAAACTAATTATATCACATATAATTAATTCCCTCAATTAATTTGAACAATTCGAATTAATCCAAATTTGATTATCATTAAATTTCTGTTGAGCTACAAAGTAAACTTCATGGGCCTGTAGCTTGAAACTCAAATGATACTTGAATAATTAATTAAACTCTTTTAATTAAATTATTCAACATCCATTAACTGTCAGACACTCCAGTAAAGACCAACAGCTACATTTTTGCACTATAGATATATTTTTGTGTCCATTGGATGTAACTAGTCAACAGAATGATGACCTTTCACAAATTGCTCGTAAGTACAGCTAGGCAAAAATTCCATTTTGCCCATGTAGTTACATCTAACTCCATAAGTACCATTGATCCTCTAATGAACAATATGTTATAGTCAAACTATGACCAAAACCCTCTCGGGCCAGAAGAGAGTGTGGTATCACATTGTTCAAGCCTCAGAATCAGCCTTTAAGGAAGTAATTTATCTACTTTTTCTGATGTCAGAGAAGGAGTGAATTCCGTCTTGTGTAGCTGTGTTCCCAGCTC